>NC_060065.1:22431333-22740259 GCF_020283565.1 Trifolium pratense
ACCATAGAAGCCCCCTAATAAGTTTGAGGGCTTTTCTTACTTAAGCCCTCAACAAGTTTTATTAGACAATTGAGATTTTCATGTAGTGTGTGATTCTTAAAAAAAAAAAAAAAAGGAGTAATTCTACCAACTATGATTAAGGGTGCGATTGATCTACTAAAACTTAAGGGACTTGACAGGACAACTTCAGTTGTATTGTACGTGTTTGATTTTAATTTTTTTCTCAAACAAATCAATACCACCTAATTGGAACGAGACACATGACTTTAAATTTTTAGCAATATAACATTTCGATGTCAACTAATGGGATTACCTATGAATCAAAAACCTAGTTATCAGAGAAGGATTATTAAGTTGCTACCAATTCTACCGATAAGAACTAAAAAAATAAATTGACCAAATTGAAATGTAAAACACTTAAGAATTTAAATGTCGACAATGTAACAGTTCAACATCAACTAGTTAGATTAACTATGACTCAAGAAACGTAATTCATATGAAATGAGTGTTAAGTCTCAACTAATTTTCTCAACTGTGACATAGGGAATCAATTCATCCCAGTTAATCTATTCAACTTGACCTAATTGAAATGATAAACACTTAAAAAGTTGAATTTCAACATTCTAGCTAACAGTTCAATCTCATATTGTTAGACAAATTATTACACCAGAAACCTAGTTATTTTGAAAGGATTGTTAAGTCACAACCAATTAGACTGAAAGGAACTAAGGAGATCAAACATTCTCAATCTCACTATTCAACTTGACCAAGTGGGAATGAGAAATACTTAAGAATTCAAATTCTAAAATCAAACGATTCAACCTCAATTAGTTAGATTAACTATGACTTAAAAAAACTTAGTTCAAATGAAATGACTATTAAGTCTCGACTAATAATGCCAATTGTGTCAACAGAAATAAAAAAATTTAGATCAAACCCTTCAACTTGAAACATAGTTCATATGCAAACTTAACTAATTATACTTACTTTATTAAGGAATTCAATTTTTCTCAATCAAGTCGTTCAATATCACTTAATTGGACTAACAATAACTTATGAATTTAAATTTCGACAATCAAGCATGTCTAGAACAATATCAAAAGTTCATTTACAAAACTTTAGTATTTTTTAATATGAGACGATTTAAATATGAATTTTCTAAATCAAAATATCAAGATAAAAGTAACGAATATTTTGACCAAGAAATCAAATTTTGTATGCTCCTTACTTTTGGACAAACTTTTTATAATGCGCTATACATATATGCAAAATCATTAGAAATATACATCAACTTTACAACATGACCAAAATTGCATGCATAAACATTTTGTGGGGATCAAAACATGACATTTTCTTATGAAGATGAAAAATTAAATTTAGTAATTTTGTATCGATAACAAACTTATTTAACCATATAAAATATAACGAATCACTAAAATTAACAATATTACAATAAAATATATAAACATATTAAAAAATTAAAGTTTGTTTTACTAAAAAATAAATATTTTTTAATAATTATATGCACTAATTATTAGGTGGCAAATGAATATTAATCTTTATAAACTAATAATATTAAAAAAAATTGAAAGGTAATAATATTGAAATATTAAAAATCGTAGTTGGATCAATCATATTAATAATTTTTTTTTGTTTGAATAATTAAAAAAGTTATTAAAATACAAAATACTATTAATTTTTAAGAAAATACAAAATACTAAAATAATATTATTTATAAGATATTAGAATAATATTAAAATATTTGAATTTGTTGAAAATCATATATAAGTTGAAAGATATGATGCATGGTTTGATTTATTGTGGAAGGATACATATGGCAATATTAAAAAGTAGTGTTTAATATAATAAACTTAATAAAGAAACAAAATCTGCATTCATTTTTTTTTTGTTGACAAATATGCATTAATTACTATATTAGTTGTTAACCACATCAGCGGTGTACCGGTACACATCCACATAATATGTGTACCGAAGAATTCACATTTATGTGTTGTCTTTTGACATGCTATTTGAATTTGTTTCCTGAAAAACATTTATAAGATTATAAATATTTGGTTATACTCACATAAAAATATATACTCCCTCCGGTCCTTATTATAAGGAACACTTTGGGAAAAAAATTTGGTCCTTTTTATAAGAAACTTTGACTAATTTTCAAATGTTTTAAATGTTCAATTTCACTTATGCCCTTATTTATTATGAAAGAGAATTTAAAAATAAGTAAGTTAGTTGAATAAAAAGTAATTAAATAAGGGTAAACATGGAATAAATTTAAATTTATAAGAGTATTAAATGAAAATAACTATGTTAAATGTGTTTCCTTGGTCTGTGTAATTTTTTCAAAGTGCTCCTTATAAAAAGGACCGGAGGGAGTATTACTATGTATTTGTTTATGAGTCTTAGTTTAATTGATAGAAAAATATTGAAATTATTCGAATTCTGGATCTTTCACTTATATATGTGTTTATGATGATTTTGTTATTTCGTCTATGTCCAAGAAAAAATACATATTGTTTAATCATTTTAAAAATACACATTAATTAATTAATTTATTTTTTTTACTTTTTATGAAAATATTTATAACCACCCAAGACTCTTGTTTCGTATGGGAAGGAGTGTTCTATCATTTATTTATCATATTTAGGGGTAGCTTGGGATTTCTCTCATGATTTATAAGATATTTTGATAACTTCTTTTTTTTTTTTGACAGAATATTTTGATAACTATTTTGAATTAATCAACTTATTGACAATTCTTTTATATAAAGTTTTTTTAATAATTTTTTGTTTGTCTTAGTTTCCGTATTAATATCCACACTACTTTCTATATTTTGGTTGTCCTATAAATTTTCAAAACATAGTTGTTCACCGCGGGTTTTGTGTGACTTGATTATTTGATCATACCGATTAAATTATGTTCACAGAAATTGATTATATTTTATTGGGTCATGCTAACCAGTGCCCCCGGGGCACTAGTTAAGGATACCAAAAGGAGTAATTTTTACATTGAAAAGAGCATTTTTTATACTTATAAAAAGTAGATTACACAATTTCCAATACATTCATACCTTATTTAGCTTCTTAACCAGTGCCCCAGGGGCACTAGTTAGCATTTTCCTATTTTATTTGATGGATTTATTTATATTTTGAATATTAGGATGTTTTGAGAATTTGGTAGTATGTGTATTCCATGCATTTTACATTTCAATATTCCAAGAATATTATATTTATCCCTAACCTTGTTTTCTTCATCCAAACAAATGAATCAGTGAAATAGTGTCATTTGTTTACAGTTAAGCAGTGAAGAGTATCTTGGAATTATATTTTGTTACAGTAAATTAATGCAAAAAATGAGAAATAATTATTCTTTATATCATTTTCCACAACGTGTTTTGAAAAAAAAAACTTTTCTGTTAATTTTTTTTGTATGGGAGAGATTGGTTGACTTCCATGTCATTATTGGTCACTATTTCTTATTATATTGACAAGTTATATCCATGTTGGATTAGAAATGACAGATGAGATTTGGACAGCACACAAATGGTTAACTTATAGGCACCTCATGAATGGTGATGTTTTGTAGTTTGCTAAGTAATTTACCTCAAATGAACAATTTTTAGCGATTGAAAAAGGAAAAAAGAAACATGTTCACACATGTGGTGTGAACAGAAGACCTTACATTATAAGAATCTACAAAAGAGTTAAATCTTTCACCTTTAATTTATTTTTATTTTTCTGTTTTAGTTACTTAAATTACAGATCGGCGGTTGACGGTTTTACGATTCAGAAGGATTGGATTCGTGTTTTAGGTTCGCCAGTTGTTGCTTTTGCTGTTTGTGTGTCGACGGAGAACCGTCGTAGTCGTGTTTTGTTCGTCTTAAGTCTCGGGCTTCTGGTATTGTTTTTGTTTTTTGTTTATGTATTTTTGTTTGACATGAGAATGTGATGGTTTTAGATGTGGCTGGTTTTGTAGACTCGTAAGAGCTTGTTTGTTCTTTTTAACCTGAATGTGTTAGATTCATCTCTCAATCTAGGTTCATGTGTCTGCTTTCTGGTGTTACTGGTTGACGGTTGTGTTGGATTCCTTTTCTCTTTGATTCTCTGATGCTTCAAATTTGTTGATATATGCATGTCTCAAGGCGTCAGGTGTCCCTCCACTTTGGTGTCGGGTACTTTTCCGTCTCAGTCCCCTATGTGACTATTCTCGAACTGTTTTGTTTGAAAGAGCTTTGATGCTTGTTGATTTGTCCAGGGAGTTGTTGGTACATGGTTCTAGATTCCGTGTTGACGGCTGTTTCATTTGCTAGTTTGAATCCTTGATGCTCTCTGCAGATTCCCATTCTTCTCCTTCTTTTGTAACTTTGTTTTGCGCCCGTAAGCAGATTAGTTGGGTTGTGCTTGAGAAGAGTGTTTGTCTATTAGGATTAATTTAGGACTGTTTTGATTCATCACGATGTATTTCTTATATTTGGATCAGGTCTAATGTCTCCCCCGTCTTTGTATCTCTTTGTTTTATTTAATATATTTTTCTTTTAAAGAAAAACATACTTTAGACAATTTCATTTTTTTTTTTTTTCATTTCGTTCTGGTCTTCTAAACTACAAATATTTTATATTTTGATTCTTTAAATTACAAGCATTAGATACTTTGCTTATTCTGTCTATATATGTTTAACGTTTGTAACTTAAGAAACAAAAGTGTAACATTTATATATTAAGTGACCAAAAGACTAGCTAAGTGGAAAAGTTTAACATTTATCTTGAATTGCTTATTGGTGGTAATACTGATCCGCGTCCATTTTGGTTTACATTGGTTCAAAAAATTGAAAAAAACTATTTGGGTGGAAGAGTCGACGTCGACATTTGTTGATGGGTGTACAATTAGTTTTGCTTTTTGTCCTATTTTAAGTTTATTTTCTTTCCTTCTTTAAGGCTGTGTCAGATATTATTTTTTTCACTAAGTCCTTATTTAAAAGATTGTTGGCCGGAGGGAAAGCCAATTTGTGTTGATTTTAGTAAGATTTTTGAGTTATCGGTGGATAAGAATATTACGGTGGCTAAGATGTATATATAGATTAGGGTGGGTTCGAACCCCGGTTGATCGTGCTGACCAGAAATGTGCGACCGCGCCGGCGTTTGATGGTGGTTGAAGCCCCTGTTGAAGCGGAGAGGGGTTGTGTACCTGCAGGCACTCCGACGCTCAAGTCAGTTTAGAGTGTAGAGTGAAAGTTTTCTTAGCTAGAATATGCGTACCTTGTGAATGAAGTGGATTCACATATATATAGCCCCCAGCGCAGGGCCAAGGCCCTTGATGGCATTAATGGCCATCAAGTGGCTGTCGGAAAACGGCTTGGAGCCTTGATGTGCAGTAAATGCTCATCATTCCGGTTAACGGCCGTTACAATACGCAAGAATATCAGACCGTTGGAGAGTTGAGCAAGTCTCGCAGGCTCTTCATGGTGGGCTTGCTCGGGACGTATTTGTTCGACATCCTCTGGTGCTCGAGCATCTATGCTCTGCCTAGAACACCGGTCATCACACTTATTCACATTTAGGGTAAAAAATTTAGTCGTTAAATTACTTGGAAAAAAAATAGTTTAATCATATAACATAATGCTGACATGTCTTCAAAAAAAAAAATATATAGATGCTGACATGGACAAAATGCTCCCTATTGGTTAAATATTTGATAGTACCATTACACTATGTTTTATTTAGTGTGCGGTAGAATTTTTCGAAGTAAAAATGGCAGTAGCTTCTAATGACAGTAGGAGTGTAGGACCGTGGAAGGGGTTGTTCATATTCGTCACGGAGTGTACAAAGTCGCATGTACTGCTAATAATAATTGACAGGCAATTTCGCACTTCTCTCCTTCAATGTTCTTCCTAATAAACAAATAAATTTCAATGTTAAGATTGGGATTATGATAATAATGCAATATTGATCTGATCACCATGGAGCAAAGCTAGTATAAAAAAAATAGAGTAAACTACAAAGTCTTCTCTACGAGTTCAACTTAAATGGTAAGATATTTGATATGTGACAATTTTTTTTAATTTTTTTTATATAAGATATATGTGACAATTTCTTATTTATAAATGTTTAGTATGTGTAAATTTCGCGCATATTTTAGAACAAAAAAGAACAAGTCTTTTGTAGGAGTAGTACTAAATCTCCAACCAAATAAAAAATTAAAGTGGTACTAAATAATTAAAGGCTTACGTTTAGGTAGGGTGTATGTATAGGGAAGAAATATTTTGCTTTGTAACTAAAAAATGTATATATTTTGCTTTCATCATGTTATTTCAATTCTTCCATTTATGTTTTAAATAATTACTCCTTCCTTGATATTTTATAAGTAAATTTTACATTTTTATATAGTTCAGATACATTAATTATACAATAAATCTAAAAAAGTAAATTTTGATTATAAAATATCACAAAGGGGTGTTAGATAATAAAATAATAGTCTGTGTTATTGAGTCTGTTAGTTTAGAGTCCATTAGGTTTTATTATATATTCTCTAATAACATTTTTGTAATGTTAAGCTATTGGTATTCTATTGAAACTCTAGTCGTCTTTATCTTTTCCTAATTGTGTATCTCTTATTCTAACAGGGAGTATATATATATATAGTATTTTTAATATTAAATTGAGAGTAATTATATAAATGATATTTTTACATAAAACTTTAAGGCATTAAATTTATAGAATATTTCACTTATATATTATATATTGTTAGCATCAATTCATTTATTTAATATGCCACAAAATTTGGTCTAGTGACGAAGGGTTTACACAGTATGTTATAGGTTATAAGTTCGATCATCAGCTCATTGTAAACCAAAAACTCATCCATTGAATATTGAACTTTAACAACACATTTGACAAATCACAATATTTATCGTTCATAACACATCTTCTATTGTGTATGCAGCTTAACCATTCAAGTTTCTTTATATACAACTAAACCAACCGGTCAATATCTTGTTTGTTTGTCTAAGCCAATTCTTGTTGCTTGAAGTCCAACTTTTTTCTGTTAATTATGACTTTAAATAGAATATTCGTCGATTCCATCAATTCAGTAACAAACGCCACTTTGTTTCAATAGTATATTTCAAATGGATTCAAGATCTATTCTATTTGAAAGAAAGAAAAAAAACATTGGAAGACTTGACAATTCATTTTTTTTTACAATTTTATATTGGATAAAAGGATATTCTATGTATAAGATATTGTTATTATAATCTATGTATTTTTTTAAGTTGTAAGTAAATACATTTGAACGACATTTTGTTTGTAATCAATAAAATTAATAAACAAAAACACATAAAAATCAAAATGATTGATAAAAATATATATTTAAGGATCACAATGAATAACTCAAAAGAAACTTAAAAATATCCTTGCAATTTAAGTGTATTTTGAGATCATAATAATACTGTCTCACATATTTAGAGACTAAAATAGTTATTTATAAAATTTACATTAAATTGATGATGGATAAGAACGTGACATTCACCAAAGTCTTGGTAAACGCTCTCAAAGCCAAAAATCAAACTGCTGCTAGGTAAAGATCACCATGTCGTTGAAAGCAAGGTTTAACCAAACCAATGATCCCACATATGTAAGATTCAATCAAATTATATAAAGTTATTTGATTATTTCCTCATGTTATAATTCTTATCTTATCTTGTCTTTCTAGTTATAATTCTTATCCTGAATTTGAACAGGGTTACCAGCAGGATAGGATAAGAAAAAAAAAACTGATTTATTTTATAAAATATATTTTAAAATACATAAAATAAAATAAATAATAAAATAATTAATTTTTAAATATATATGTGATTTTCTCACAGGGGTAATTTTGTAATTTATATATTCTAAAAAATCAAAATTTTACTAAAATTACAATATTTTAAAGTAAAATGATTATTAAAAAATTGACAAATAGGGATATTAATTTAAATTATATAAAAAATTAAATATAATTCTTTTGCAACAGTAGTTTTATTATTTACGTATGAGATATATCATATATTTATTTGGCTTATCTAACATATATATATTATTGAGTTATTTATTTGATCATAATTCATATAAAAAATTAAACTTGATTATTTCCTCATGATTTTTATTTTAAATTATATAAATTTATTTGATTACTTATTTATATTTTTTATTTATAAAATTCAAAGTATTACAAAATAATTTTAAAAAAATAACAATTGTTTTACGAGAGTAATTTTGTCAATTAAATATGTTATATATCTTATCATATTATTATGAGCAAGTATGTATTAAAAACAAAATATAATAGTTATCATGTTTGTTATCCTGTGTGCACCAAACATAGGATATGATAACTGAGTATAATTGTTATCCTGCTGTTATCATATCCTATCCTTATCGTGTTTTATATCCTATCATGTCACTATGCTATCCTGCGCACCAAACGAGCCCTAAATATATATGTTCAGCTTTTGTGAATGTTCAGGTCAAACTCAATCAAGCTGGATCTCCATTTGTTAATATAGTTTAGTGACTAAAAATTTCACCCTTAAAGTGAATAAGTGGGATGTCCGAGGTTTGAACCCTGACCCCCTACATATATAATGCAATATCTTTATCAACTGAAGTAAGTTTACGGGACAAACCATTATACTTTATTATTATTTAAAATGACTAAAAATAAAAATTCATATATTTAAAGAGATAAAAAATATATATTAAAAAATTTTAAATATATATCAATCATTGACATATATACAACTTATTATACATGCAATATGCTTTTGAAAGGAACCAAAATCTCAGTGTACTATTAATAAATATTAATAAGATGAAGCTAGGACTAGGAGTGCTTAATTTGAGTCTCCATGTGCATGACGTTACAAGCAGACAAACCATAATTTTTTTAAGAACCAATAAATGGATGTTGTTATTCATCCCCTCGTACAATACAAAAAAAAGGAAAAACACATGGTTTGAATTTTCCACCAAAGTTCCCCAATGGCATAATCAAAAATAAACAAAAGTCAAGGGGCATACTAGTAAACAAAATTTAGTTTATTTTTTGTTACAATCCAATATAAATATCATTATCATATCGATCCAATCACAAAAATTACCCACAAATATCCCACAAACTCTCTTCTCAAAATGTATAGTCCTTCCTCACACCCTCTTCCAATATTCTCACTAAAACAACCATCATCTTCAGCTCTTACCTCCAAGAAGATCAAAAAACTTATCCACACTCTCATTGTCTCTAGCATGTGCTGTATTATTCGTGCACTATCCAAAGCCAAATCAACTTTAGTTGAGATTCTTAAGGGCAGTAAATCCAACATTAACTTCCCTTATCCTTCGAACAAAAAATATTCCAACAAGAAAAAGAAAATCATTATGGGGTCATTTAGGCTTCACTATAATTGGTGCTCTTCAAGATCTTATTCTCATGTTATGCCAATACCATCTCGAGTTTATGAAGGGTTGCCTAAAACTGTTATTTCAGGTGAGCAAGCTCAGAAGTGTGACAACAATCTTCAACATGGTGAAGATTTTTGTCACGATTCTGAGCTTGAAGGATACCTGCGGTGGCTTGAGGAGATTGATGGTGATGGTTATGCGGGGAGTAAAAAGGATGATGAGATTATTAAGGATGTTGATATGCTTGCGGAAATGTTCATTACTAATTGTCATGAGAAATTTAGGGTTGAAATGGAGGAGTCTTGTAGAAGGCATCAAGAAATGTTGGCTAGGAGTTTGTGATAAAAAAAAAAGTTTAAAATGTTAGTTTAGTTTAGTTTATAGATTAGAATTTAAGTCACTGTTAGTTCATGTAAAAAAAAGTCACCTTTTAGTTTTTTTTTTTTTGGTGCCAAGTCACCTTTTAGTTATCATGGGGTAAAACTTATTATATATATCCATTGGATATATTTATGTGTAGATTTAAGTTTCATATTTGTCTTTTAACTTTTTCATTTCAAAATATGGAAAGGAAGAGAGGAGTTGAACAACCCAAGAATATGGGATTGATGAAGCTAGAATTGTACTATACTTATATTCATATTCATGGTAATTTTAAGTGTTATGTGATATTTAACTCTTTTTATTATTTCATATTTATCGATCATTAAAAGTCTCATATTATATGAGATAAAGTTAAAAAATGTTTTTATTTATAAATGTGAAGTATTTCTCGTCTTATTAGGCGCGACTCAAGTATCACTTATTTTGTGGAACTATATTGTTTTGAAAGAACAAAATTTGTTAGATATACTCAAATCCAAAATACAAAGAGTGTCTAGAAAAAGAAACAATACAAAGACTCAAATAAAATCACTCTAACCCAACTATGAAAGAAGAGAGAAGGAACAAATAACAAGAAAAACACCCTCGGATACTGCACAAACACCGTGTAGCTGAAGCAACCAACACCGCTAGGCTAACCACAAGGAAGAAATGCACAATTAAGGCCGGTTATAAAATTGATAGAAAAGAACACCAAATAGCTTCAACATCTACTTATAAGTTATGAAGTAAAAAAAAATATGTAAATCATTACCACAAAATATATATATATATATATATATATATATATATATATATATATATATATATATATATATATATATATATATATATATATAGGGTCAGGATCAAATGACACCAACTAGTTTGACACCAAATGTAACACATCTCAATAACATTTTAACCGATATAAATTTTATAAAATCCACTGTTGGATTGAAAGTTTATATCATATAGATCATTTGTGTAAAACTTCAGACAAATTCAAAATCATTTGATATGCTATTGAGATACATCAAAATTAACGGTTTGCGTCTTTTTTTATATGTCGTTAATCTTTATGTGTCGCAATAGCATATCAAATTATTTTTTATTTGTCCAAAATTTTACACAAATAATCTATATGATATAAACTTTCAATCCAACGGTGGATTTTATAAAATTTATATCGGTTAAAACGTTATTGAGAGGTGTAACATTTAGTGTCAAATTAGTTTGTGTCATTTAATCCTGACCCATATATATATATATATATATATATGCTTCATCACATAACCGCTCACATTTCCAACAAAAAATAATTATTTCAATTATGTAACACCGTGATTAGAATATAATTTAACAAAATTAAAAAAAATGTTTGTACAAAAAAATTGCATGGAGAATACATATTATAAGAATGAATGTGCTTATGAAAAATATTGTTGGTTTATATATCTTATTCTTTTTTTTGCTAAGAGGGAGGACGTTAGGCCCAATTACAAAGGCACACAACGATTAAAATTCATGTTGGAAACATCCTGCCATAAGTAATTAACACATCCTGCAGGTGTGGGCTGTAGAATACTAGTTCCAGTGCCCGTGCTAACGTACGGGAAACACCGTCTTGTAGTTATTTCGTACAATTAATATACATATTGTCAAAATGTTATAGTAAATAAATATATCATTCAAAAATTTACCTTAATATTACACAATTAAAAAAGATATGCATTATTTCTATGTAAAACCAAAATATATTGCATAATCATACTACATAGCAACCTAATAGAAAACATTAAAAATTTGTCTGTTATAATATTATATAACTTCAAAACACAACATTTAGTTCAATGCAATATCCATTGGCTTGAAGATGTTCTACCAATCTCCTTATGCTTCCTAAAGGTTATTATAAACTTCAGGAAAACAACATTGATAGTTGAAGTTTTAGGCTCTGTTTGGTAACACAAATAAGCTAGCTTATAGCTTATTATATGAGCTTATAAGCTTGTTTCAAAAAATTAGAGGTGTTTGGTAACAAGCTTTTTGTACTAGCTTATAGCTTTTTTTCATATGCTATTTCAAGTAGCATTTGAGCTTATAGCTTATAGCTTTTTACACTTTATTTCATTTTTACCCTTTAATTTAATAACTACCCACTCTAAAAAATAAACTACCCACTATCAATTATGTAATTTTATATTTAATAACCACTTTAAAAGCTAATTTTACCAAACACTTTAATTTCAATAAGCTAGCTTTTCAGCTATCAGCTATAAGCTAGCTTTTCAGCTATCAGCTAGCTTATCAGCTATCAGCTAGCTTATAACTTATTTTTACCAAACAGACCCTTAGTCTTTCCATCTTCATCCAAAATGCACATCTTCAAACCTTTTTTAGTTGTTACTCTACATTCAGCAACATATAATTGATCGTGTGTAAAGACAGGTCGAGGTAGATACAGTCCTACCTTAGACAACGATTGTCCCTGACTTTTGTTAATTGTCATAGCAAAACATTATGAAATAGGAATCTGTCTTCGTGTGAATTTGAATGGAAAAGAGGGCAAAACATGGACTTAGCTAATTGTGTATTTCAAGCCTTATATTATTCAAAAACTAATAAAAAACTCAGATTATTCAAAGAAATATCCTCTATAAATCACAAAATTACATTAACAAATTAACAAAAACATAAAAGATTTCAGTTTCAAAACAAAAGCATAAAATAGATTAAAGATGAAAAAACATAACCCTTTTGGTGCTGCTCTCTACTCCAGATTATTCTACTCGCAACAAAAAAGATTGTAGAAATTTGCTGCTCCTAACTTTCACTTCAAGATGGATATACACTTTCACAATAAATCCTAAAAAAAAAAAAGTTTTCCTCGTAAGATATCAAAGTCTTTCCAATCAATAACATATCAAAGTCTTTATAATAATAACAATAGTTTTGATCTGTTTAAAACTCAGATTAACATTAGAAACAATAACTCGAATATATTTTTTCTCATTAAAAATAAACTTAATAACAGGAGCAAATAAAAATAACATAACAGGGACTGAGAATGAGATTACCTGGGGCTGTGGGATGGGTCTTGAAATAGGTCAGAGATTCAATTGAGAAGAGAACCTAATTTACAAACATAAACATAAAATTAATCATTCCACAAAAAAATCAGATGATGAAATCAAAGATTTCAAAATAGGGTTTCAGAAATCAACAATCATAAATCACAAATTGCTAAACGGAAAAACGAAATCAAAATTGAAACAAAATCATAAAGCAGATTGAAGAAATAGATGAAAGGGGGAAATAACTGAAACTCAATACATCAGTTATATACCACTCAAATCAGATTAAAATATTATCAAAAAAATGAAATCAAACCTAACTCAAAAGGGGGAAATTCAAAATTCAAAATTCTGATTCAATACCAGAAAATCGTTTATCTCCTCTGTGTTGCTATTCACCGTTTTGGATAAAATTGGGAGATGAGGAATTGGGATAGTGACAGGTTGAGAAATTGAAGCTTTCTTTTGGTTAATGGGTGCAGAGGAGAAAAATTGGCTTCTTCTACATGGTCCAGAGGTTTGCATGAATTGGGGGCTAGGATTTCTGGAACATGGCGTGGAGGGAGAGAAAAGTTACCAAAATTGTGTTTCGCGCGTGGTTTGTTTCCTTCTAGGTTTGTTCCGTTTTGTGAGGGAATATATTTTTCTTTTTTTTTGGCACAACAGTAATAGTAAGTGGTGGCCTGGTGGGCTGGATCTTTTTTGTTTATTTGAAGCCCAAGTTTGGAGCTTAAGCCAAAAGAAGGGGGAAAATTCAAATGTTTGAATTTTCTTCCACCTCAACCAACCAACATGGCAACCTAAGCTAAAAATGACATGAAAATAATATTATAAAATGATGATTTGGCAAGAGTGTGGTTAGAAGTTGACAAATAAGCAAACTTTCCCCAACATGTGTTTGGGTTTGTATATTATTAAGATGGGTACCTGTAGGTAAGGAAAGCGCATAACCATCCAAAGAAACTATATATAATTATCTGTTGAGAGAATATAAAATTAATGCAATTGCTGCCAAATTGGTCTAACCCGCACACAATCACGAAGTAGGTGAAGAAGCGTGAGAGGAGCACACCGGGAAGACATAGCTATCAGTGACACCGCATTTAGCTCGCTTTACATTTGTTTTTAGACCATCATTATACAAGAGCCAAAGAAAAATGTCTATACGATGGGGGCTGTTAAGTATAACAAAGAATGAAGAAAGGAATGATAAAGTCAATATACGTAAATAGTTAGTTTTGTTAGTTGTAACTAACTTGTAGTACAAGTTAGTATATGTTAGGCATAGATTAGCTTATAATAGATCCTCATTAGTACTATATAAAGGATCATAAGCTTGTATTACGATTCATTCAATTCATAATGTTGAATCTCACTTTTCTATTTCTCTCCAAATTCTTTATCTTAACATGGTATCACCGCCATAATGATCCTTGACACCGTAACCGTTTTCCGTCGCCGTAACAGTTTCTTCTCTGATCATCTTCTTCCTTGATTTTTTTCTTCCTTTCTTGCACCATGCCTCCTCGTAATGCTCCCTATCCCGTCCTTGACAATTCCTCACCTTACTACGTTCATCCCGGCGATGGTCCTTCATCTGTCGTTGTTACTCCTCTACTCGCCGGTTCTAATTATCACTCGTGGTCTCGATCCATGAAACGTGCTTTAGGTGCAAAAATGAAGCTTGATTTCATTGATGGAACTCTTCCTGTTCCTGAAGATGATTTTGATCCTGCGTTTCGAGCTTGGCATCGCTGTAACCAACTCGTTTCGGCATGGATTCTCAGCTCTGTTTCGCCGTCAATTGCTCAATATATTGTGTTCATGGAGAACGCTATTGACATTTGGAATGATTTGCGTGAACGTTTCTCACAAGGTAATTTGATTCGCATCTCTGAATTACAACAAGAAGCTTATGCATTGAAGAGAGATTATAGGTCTGTAACTGATTTCTACACTGATTTGAAGGTAATTTGGGAAGAATTGGAATTGTATCTTCCTATTCCTTCGTGTACCTGTCCTCGTCGTTGTACTTGTGAAGTTATGCGTTCTGCACGTCGCAATCACACTTTGCTTCATACAATTCGCTTTCTCACTGGTTTAAATGCGAATTTTTCCACTATTAAGTCTCAGATATTGATTATGGATCCTCTTCCTCCTATCAACAAGGTGTTCTCTCTTGTGTTGCAACATGAACGCCAAGGTATATCTCCTGAATCTGATGATTCTACAATTCTTGTTAATGCTGCTCGTTCTACACCTTCTTCCTCTGGTTACAAGTAATCTACTCAATCTTCATCTGGTTCCAAACCTCCACGCAAGTGCACTTACTGTGGAATGAATAATCACTTTGTTGAGAATTGTTTCAAGAAGAATGGTGTACCTCCACACATGAAAAAATTTGCTTCTACTCATAGTGTTGCGTCTGAGGAAGGGATTACTGATTCTAATGCTGCAACTTCTTCACAAAATTCCACTGCAGCCTCTCCTTCTATCTCTCAAGACCAATATGACAAGCTAATGTCAATCCTTCAAAATTCACATCTTGCTTCCAATGTTAAGGTTGCAAGCTCCAATCAGGTTGGTTCATCTATGATCACTGATCATTCATCAGTGACTCACAAAGGTATAAGCTCTCCTTCCATTAATGCATGTGTTGTTAGTACTTGGATTATAGATTCAGGAGCTAGTCACCATATATGCAGTTCTTTAAATTGGTTTCAATCTTACATTGAGATCAATCCTATTAATATAAAATTACCTAATGGAAATTTTGCTATTGCAAAATATTCTGGCAATGTTAGTTTTTCTCCCCAATTTATTATCCATGTGTTTACACTGATTTTTGGTAAACAACCGCTAGTTTAAATTAATTACTTGAGAGATCAACTAGTAAATCTCGGGACAATTGTTCATGCATTTCATTAAAAGAAATTTGGAAGTTTATCTTTAAAGACATCCTTATTTTGCAAAAGAACAATATGTTTGATTTCTGAAACATATGTTAAATACGAGCAAAGTAAGTTCACTCGAACGAAAGAACCAGAAAAAATGCAGAATTTGTAAATGCTTTAGAAAATAAAGACTTATGGAAAGTAAACTTGCATTTAGAATGTAAAAATTACAAAGAAAGTATAAAGGTTCACCGATTCATACATCTTTCTCGAATAACTCGTTTCTCGCCTTAACATGGATACTTTGAGTGTTTGAGATTTTGTGTAAATGAATTGTGACCCCTACTTCGACTATACAGACTTCTATTTATAGAAAACTAAGTAACGTCTAACTCTAACGTTAAACTACTAAACTTCAGCCACGCGTCCTTTTGCATTTGAAATGAACCAAGGCCTTGAACCGTTGCAACTGTCGAAGTTGAATCATATTTGAAGGATGAAAAATACTCTAAGTCCACAACTTGAGCGTTTCGATTTATTACTTCCAATCGAAGTAACCTTCTACTCGAAAAGCAGCATCTCTTCATAACTTGCAGACTCATTATCCTTAAAGACATTACCCTTCACCTTCATTAAATGATAAGATAAGAGAATTAAATTCTCTTGTTCTTGAAGACATTTAAAACCTGGCACTATCAAAGCCATTTGACGAACTTTTTAGTAATTAATGTCTTTGGAATTAGAGATGAAAACATATTTTAGCTCAAGCTAAAATATGGGATAACAAATTGCCCCCAAAAATGCCTGTTTCGATTTGAATGATTCGAATGAAATAAGAAAATGGCATTTTTAAAGTACTTTGTCATATATATACATACCACTTTCATTCTCCTCTGTTTCGAACGGATAGTATCATAGCATTAAAGGGCAACCGCTTCGTTCCTAGCAAACTGTCCCGTTCTGCACTAATTGTTCTAATTTCTCTTTGGACACTTTGTATCCTGAAGCAATCTGTGCTAAGTCATTTGCTTCTTGGTTTTCTATTCGAGGAACATGTTCTATGTCAATCGAATCGAAACGTTTTAGTAACGCATTCGCTATAACAAAATAACGAATCAAATGCTCTTTAATACATTTGTACTCTTTTGTCAATTGTTTCAAAACTAATTCTGAATCACCTTTTATTTTAATGTCTTTTGCCCCCAGGCTCAATAATATTTCTAATCCTGCTATCAAAGCCTCATATTCAGCTTCATTGTTCGAACAAATACCATTAATCCTGTATTTGAACCTAGTAGGAATTTTTTGTGGGGAAATTATCAAAATACCTATTCCAGTACCATGTTGATGTCTAGACCCATCAAAATATAAAGTCCATGGTTCGACAGCAATGTAATTCTGAGGTGATTCGATTGCTGAATGATCAACAATAAAGTCAGCCACTATTTGGCCTTTAATTGCTTTCAAAAGTTTGTATGAAAGTGAGTATTCAGAAAGAGCTAAGGCCCATCTTCCAATTCGACTATGTAAAATTGGTTTTAGCAACATATGTTTAATAACATCATAATGAGAATAAACATAAACATCAATAGGCTTTATATAATGCTTCAATTTCATACAAGAAAAGTACAAACAAAGACAAAGCTTTTCAATACTACTGTATCTAGTTTCAACATCATTAAGGACTCTACTTAGATAATAAATGGCCTTTTCTTCGCCACTTTCGTCCTCTTGGGCTAACATACTACCTAATGTGGTATCAGATGCTGAAATATACAACTTCATAAACTTATTTCTAATTGGTGGCATCAGAGTTGGAGGATTAGACAAGTATTTTTTGATTTCATCAAATGCTTCTTGTTGATCCTGCCCCCAAGTAAAAATATCTTCTTTCTTGAGTCGAAGCAATGGTGAAAAAGCTTGAGCTTTACCACTTAGATTCGAAATGAATCTTCTCAGAAAGTTGATTTTTCCCAACAAGGATTGAAGTTGCTTTTTGTTTGTTGGAGGGTTAGTCTCCAAAATCGCTTTTGTCTTGTTTTGGTTTATCTCAATGCCTTTTTTATGCACCACAAACCCAAGGAAATCTCCTGCATGTACACAAAAAGCACATTTCAATGGATTCATTTTCAATCCATATTTCCTCATTCTTTCGAATGACTTTTTTAAACAAACCAAATGATCATTTTGTGATGATGATTTAACAATAATATCATCAATATATACTTGCATAAAAGTATCTATAAAATCATGGAAAATTGAGTTCATTGCTCTCTGGTATGTGGCTCCGGCATTTTTCAATCCAAACGGCATTACGACCCATTCATAGGTACTCAAAGCCCCTGGGCATCGAAAAGCCGTTTTTGCCACATCTTCCTCAGCGATAAAAATTTGGTTATAACCAGAATATCCATCTAACATGCTAAGATATTCGAACCCTGCTGCTGAATCTATTAGCATTTCTGCTACAGGCATCGAATATTCATCTTTAGGGGTAGCATTATTTAAGTCCCTAAAATCTATACATATTCTAAGAGAACCATTTTTCTTAATGACAGGAACTATATTTGCTAACCATTCGACGTACCTGGCAGTCCGGATGAACTTGCTCCTCAGCAGCCTTTCGATTTCCTCCTTGATCTTAGATAGGATTTCTGGTGCAAATCTTCTTGGTGATTGTTTAACTGGTTTCTTGTCTGGTCGAATGGGTAGTCTGTGTTCGACCAAATTTCTGTTTAAACCTGGCATTTCATCATAATCCCAAGCAAAACAATCTTTGAACTCTTTAAGGAGTTCAACCAGTTTATCACGCAAGTCCTTTGGGATATTAGCACTTATGTACGTTGGCCTTTTGATCGAGCCATCTCCAATATCTATTTCCTCCAAAGGGTCTTGGGCCTGCATCTTTTGACTGGAACTGGAAGGATCCTTTTCAAATCCTAACGGTTCTTCATCATAGATGCAGTCCAATTTTTGAGTCATTGGCAATACTTTGCCATTTTCACAGTTATTGGCTTCGACAGCCAAATTTTCTCGCAGCATTGTGGCTTCTAAAGCCATTTTTATCTTGTTTTCGGCCATATAAGCCGAAATTTTGGCCCAAGCATTGGGCTTAGTCATCGTAGTATTCTTCAAGGTCCCACCCAGTTGGGCGGACTTTGCCTTCATCCACATGTGGACCATCATCTATCTCCTCTCTCTCCCAAATGAATCCATGAGTTGGATCTAATTTGACAGAATGGTAGACATTATCAGCAGGGGCATAGGCATATCCCTGTTCAGTACATGGCGATATATTCGCCAACTTCTTATCAAACGAATGCTTAGTTATGTGGTGTGTCTCAGCCCTAAAATAACTTTGATCGGCTTCGATATTTTCCACCACACCATCTTCTCTCCAAATACTCACCCTCTGATGGAGAGTCGAAGGCACTGCTCCAACACCATGTATCCACTCCCTTCTTAGAAGCAGATTATAATTGGCCTTCGATGCTACAACCAAAAACAGAGTTGGCCTAACAGTGCTGCCAACTGCCACATCGACTTGAATTGCCCCCAGCGAGAAACCAGTCTCACCTTCGTAATTCGAAAGAACGATGTTGTGAGGGTGCAAGTCAGTAGAAAATTTACCAATCTTGATAATCATGAATTCTGGCATCAGGTTTACTGCTGCTCCTCCATCAATCAACACCTTGTTGACCCCCACATTATTTACTTTGGCCTGAATAAAGAGGGGTTTCAAATGATTCTTCATTCCCTCAGTTGGCCTCTTAAAATTGGCCATCTGTTCCTCTAAACAGCCATTATTCATCACATAATAACACATTGGCTTGTGCAAAGCCAATTCAGACTCATCGAACTCATCCTCCCCTTCGGTCACTTCTGACCACACGTCATATTCAGCAGGGAGGATCGAAACTACGTTCACCAGCACATCAAATTCAGGATCTGAATCAAGGAGATCCTCATCTTCCATATTCTCTTCTTCGAACTTATTCTCAACCTTTCGATCATCCCCTAGTTGAGTCAATCTTTCTTTCAGAGGCCTTCTGGTCACTTCGACAACCTGTTTTCCTTTGTTGTCTTCAGTCTTTTGAGCCTCTTGAAGGGAGAGTCTTTGTTGGCGCTGATGCCTACGCCATTGTGTGCGGGTCATGGGATTCTTTCCCATGTAATTGTTTCTGTAAGCATACTTCTTCGAATCAATAGAATGACTCGAATGATTCTTACTTGAACTTCCCTTGTCAACAGAATTTCTGACAGGGTTTGGTGCACGACCATGAACCCATTTGTTCATTGGTGAGTTGTTGGATGGCACAAAAGTATTTGGGTTGCCCAACCTTTGATGTATTGGTTTGGCATGCGCCATGTTCTGTCTTTTCATTGGCCTTGACTTTGGCCAATTCTCTTTGTTTCTTCTGAATGGTATAAACTTGTTAAGGCCCTCAGTAGCCTTCTTGTCGAATACAGCACTGCACCTTGGGCAAAGCATAACTTCAGACTTGTTAAGCTTACACCTTTGCAGAAAGTCAATCAGCTCCTCTTCAGCCCCAGGATAGACTACTTTCATTTTCTCGTAGTATTCATTCTCTGGAATAGAAACCAATTGAGCGCCTCCTGATAAGTCCATGGCATCGATCATCAAGCATTCGACCAGTTCTACATAGGAAGCATCTGATATTTGTAGTGGATCTTCGTCAATTTTCATCTGTTGTCTGGATTTCTCTCCAAACTTCAACCTTCCATCTTTCAAGGCCTTTTGAACCAGATCCCTGAAAAGAACACATTGTGAGGTTTTATGACCCAAAAAATTATGAAATTTGCAAAAACCTCTTTTCTTTTGTTGTTCAAGGGGAGGCACTTTCAATCCCTTTGGAACAACAATTTGGCCATCAGTAACCAATAAATCGAATATTTCATCACATTTAGTTATGTCAAATGAATAAGTTTTAGCAACAAATTTATCATTCTTAGGTTCGACAGGATTTTTTCCATTCGAAGGTTTTAGTAATTTACAGACATAAGGAGGGCCAGGTTTTAGTTCGGCCACATTAATTTCATTATCCTCTATGTCTCCATAATTTATTACATATTCCTCATCATCATCATCCATAGTTTCGACATAAGCAATCTTTTCCCTCTTTTGAAACTTTGATGATCTAGCCTTTTCAGCCTTAAGGCGTTCGACCTGTCTTACCCTATCCGCTAATTGTGCCATGTCTCTTAGATGTTGTGTATCTAATTTCTTTCGAATTGAATAATCTAGGCCTTCAGCAGCCATTTCGACTAACTCATGTTCAGGCACTTGAGTAAAACATCTGGCCTTGAGTAGCCTAAATCGATTCAAATAATCATCTATGGACTCTGGTGTCTTTCTCCTCACACTGGCCAATTCCTTCAAACTAATCTTAGATTGGCTCATATAAAACTGTTCGTGGAAAGCCCTTTCCAATTGAGTCCAATGCTGAATCGAACGAGGGGGAAGAGTTGTGAACCAAGTGAAAGCATTTTTTGTAAGGGAATTTGGGAAATATTTCAACCTTAAATTTTCATTATCTGCCAAATTTCCTGCTTCAGCAAAAAATCTTGCCACATGTTCCACGGTTGACTCAGTTGTGTCCCCAGCAAACTTTGTGAATTTGGGGATTTTCCATCCCCTTGGCAATTCAGTTTGTAGTATATACTCAGATAATGGGGAAATAAAGTTAGGCCTATGTAGGCCAACATTGAAACCATTTTGAGTTAAGATAGTTTCGACTAGATTTGCCAAGTTATCTTGTTGCGCAAAATTATTTCTTTGCACATTTCTAACTACTTCGTCAGCATTCTGATTTCTATTAACCAAAATTACTTCAGGCTCTGGCACATGGTTCACTACTGGAGCCGGTGGTTCCTCTTGTACCACTTGTGGCACTTGATTGTTTGGAACTTCATTGTTCACATGAAACCCTTGGTTCTGAACCTGTGTTTGGTTTCGAATGGGCTGAAGGTTTTGGTTAGGCATTGCAGGAGTACCAAAGAAATCTGCAATTCGCCCCATCTGATGGGCTAACAACTAATAATTGTTATTTGTATTGTTAATCAAGGGATTCAAAATAGTTCCCAATTGCGAAGTCAGAGTATTAACCATTTCATGATTACTCTCGTCCATTTGTTGTCGAAAGGACATCATAGTTACATTGGTTAGATTTTGTAAGGCAATGTCTCTGGTCCTATTTCCCACAACAGAGACTGCTGGGGAAGGCATGGTACTCCTTTCAGGATTTTGATTAGAATTATGTAAGCCTGCCATTAGAGATTCTGGCATTCCTAATCCTGATTGGTTCAACAGAAATGATCGAATGGGGCTCCTTACATCTTCAGCACCAGGCTGACTGCCCCCTATACCATGTGATACTAACGAAGATATCGACCCAGATACAGTCGAACTCGTTGAGGGCATTGTTACCCCTATATTCCCAAAACTGACTGGAGGAACGCTCGAAGCAGATGTTCCAGAGCCTTGAGCCATGATAGTAGCGTTGCTAATTGACGCTTGTGTTGGCTGTCCTTCAGGATTTGGGACATTGTTGTTATTGTTTTGATTGTTATTTGGTGGTCTAACCATTTTTGATCTAGATTTAACACTAGTTAAATTTGGTAAAGATTTACCACTTCTCAAATGCATACAAAATCAAAACACAAACTATAAATACTAACTGTCTTAGTATTTGTAAAAGGATTTTTAGAAAATAAACTTCTCTCTAAAAATGTAAATTGCACCAAACAACCCGTCCCACTGGGCGTGCCAATTTGTTTACACTGATTTTTGGTAAACAACCGCTAGTTTAAATTAATTACTTGAGAGATCAACTAGTAAATCTCGGGACAATTGTTCATGCATTTCATTAAAAGAAATTTGGAAGTTTATCTTTAAAGACATCCTTATTTTGCAAAAGAACAATATGTTTGATTTCTGAAACATATGTTAAATACGAGCAAAGTAAGTTCACTCGAACGAAAGAACCAGAAAAATGCAGAATTTGTAAATGCTTTAGAAAATAAAGACTTATGGAAAGTAAACTTGCATTTAGAATGTAAAAATTACAAAGAAAGTATAAAGGTTCACCGATTCATACATCTTTCTTGAATAACTCGTTTCTCGCCTTAACATGGATACTTTGAGTGTTTGAGATTTTGTGTAAATGAATTGTGACCCCTACTTTGACTATACAGACTTCTATTTATAGAAAACTAAGTAACGTCTAACTCTAACGTTAAACTACTAAACTTCAGCCACGCGTCCTTTTGCATTTGAAATGAACCAAGGCCTTGAACCGTTGCAACTGTCGAAGTTGAATCATATTTGAAGGATGAAAAATACTCTAAGTCCACAACTTGAGCGTTTCGATTTATTACTTCCAATCGAAGTAACCTTCTACTCGAAAAGCAGCATCTCTTCATAACTTGCAGACTCATTATCCTTAAAGACATTACCCTTCACCTTCATTAAATGATAAGATAAGAGAATTAAATTCTCTTGTTCTTGAAGACATTTAAAACCTGGCACTATCAAAGCCATTTGACGAACTTTTTAGTAATTAATGTCTTTGGAATTAGAGATGAAAACATATTTTAGCTCAAGCTAAAATATGGGATAACACCATGATGTTCTATATGTACCAAATTTTTCAATTAATTTGATTGTTGTATCAAAGTTGTGCAATCATCTCACTATATTGTAAATTTTACTGGTTCACATTGTCTTATTCAGGACAAGAGGCATTTGAAGATGATTGGTTCTGCTGATCAATATGAAGGCATGTATCATCTTAATCTTGTAGATAAGATAGCACATGTTGCATCCATTGATGGTTCAACCTACACTATTATCCCTAAGTCAGCCATTTGGCACTTCAGATTAGGACACCCTTCCCATCATAGATTAGTTAGTTTTAAAGCTAAATTTCCTTATGTAACTGTTGATCCTAATGGAATATGTGACATTTGTCACCTTGCTAGGCATAAGAAACTTCCTTACAGTCACAGTTTTAATAAAGCTCTTCATGTTTATGATGTAACCCATTTTGACATTTGGGGTCCTATATCAACAAAGACTATTCATATGCTCACTCTTATTTCTTAACTGTTGTAGATGACTATAGTAGATTCACTTGGATTATTTTAATGAAATCTAAAGCTGAAACTAGAAATCATGTTATAAATTTGATTAAAATGATACATGCTCAATATAATCATCAAGTTAAAGTTGTTAGAAGTGATAATATACCAGAATTTTTAATGAATGAATTTTATTCTTCTCATGGCATTTTGCATCAAACTAGTTGTGTTGAGTCTCCACAGCAAAATGGTAGGGTGGAGAGGAAACATTAGCACATTTTAAACATTTCTCGAGCTTTACTTTACCAGTCCAATTTACCTAAACATTTCTGGTCTTATGCAGTATTGTATGCTACTTCCATTATCAACAAAATTGTCACACCTATTTTAAAAAATAAGTCTCCTCATGAAATGCTTTTCAATTGTTTACCTGATTTAAATGAATTAAAGGTCTTTGGTTCTCTTGCATATGCATCTACACTTGATGTTAATAAAACAAAATTGTCCCCTAGAGGAAGAAAATGTATTTTCTTAGGGCACAAGCAGGGTGTCAAAGGTTCTATTCTATTTGATTTAGATTCTAAAAATATTTTTCTTCATTTTGATCACATACTACCTTACACCACTGATACTTCCAAAATACATTGGCATTATCATTCTACCATTGACTGTGAACCTCTCCTTGATATTGACCAATCACATACTTCTACTACTCCACCAGATACAACATTATCTTCTTCTCCACCTACTAACATCATACCTAACCCTGATTCCAACATCATATCTGACCCTAATCCTAACACTTCCCCTCCTCCTGCTTCTTCTTCTCCACCTCCACAGCCAGCTAACACTAGACCTCACAGGATTAAACATAAACCTTCTTATTTGTCAGATTTTGTGTGTAGTGCTTCAGATGAATCAGCAAAATCATCATCAACAGGTATCATCTATCTTATCTCTTCCTTTCATTCATTAGCTCAATTGTCTCCTTCACATAGTGTCTTAACATTGTCTCTCACACAACACACTGAACCTAGAACCTATAATGAAGCTTGTAAGTCTCAACATTGGATTCAAGTTATGACATCTGAACTTTAGGCATTAGCTCGAACAGGTACTTGGAAGATTGTTGATCTTCCACCCAATGTGAAGCCTATAGGAAGCAAATGGGTGTATAAGATCAAGCATAAGTCTGATGGCACAATTGAAAGGTATAAAGCCAGACTTGTTGCTAAAGGATACAATCAGGTTGAAGGCCTTGATTTTTTTTGACACTTTCTCTCATGTTGCTAAGCTTACTACTGTGAGAATGTTGCTTGCAATTGCTTCCATTAAAGGCTGGTTTTTACATCAATTAGATGTAAATAATGCTTTCTTACATGGTGAACTACAAGAGAATGTTTATATGTCTATTCCAGATGGTGTACAATGTAGTAAGCCCAATCAAGTATGTAAACTTCTCAAAAGTTTATATGGCTTGTAACATGCCAGCAGGAAATGGTATGAGAAGCTCACATCCTTGTTGCTCAGGGAGGGATATGCACGATCTTCATCCACTACAAGAAAACAGGCATTTACTGGCGGCCTAAAACCCTCTCAAAGTACCTAAAACCGCCAGAAAATGCTTATTTATTGACGGCCAACTGGCAGCCAAAATCCGCCAGTAAATAGCTCATGGTAAATTTAGTGGCGGCCAAAACCGCCAGAAACCAAAATGACGACATTTACTGGCGGCCTGAACCGCCACAACTCCTATAAAAGCTGTTGTAACTTATTGGCGGCTCAGACCGCCACAAACTACTATAATAATTAAAAATAAAATAAAAAATTGATCAGATCTACTCATTTTCCGGATTACGCAAACCCAATTTTTTTCCTCACAAAACTAGCAACCTCAAATCTCCATTGCCACCCCTCAATCCCAAATTCTTTGATCTTCTCTTCTTACAACAATCATATTTAAGCAAACTCAATAACCCAGATTTTACAAAAAATTTAGTTGAAGTTGAAGAACACAAAAATTGAATTGGGTTAGCAACACAAACATGATTTGTAGAATTTGAATCTAGGTCGCAGAAGAGTACGAACAGATTGAGAAGCGCCGATGTAGAATCGATTTGAATGAGATGTTTCTGGGTTTGATTTGATTCTATGTTTATGTGTTTTTGGGGTTTGATTTTAATTTCATGTTGTTTATTTTGAAGAAGATGTTTCTATGTTTGTGGGTTTGATTTTAATGTTGTGTTGTTTGTGATGTTTATGTTGTTTGATTTTGAAGGAGATATTTGTGTTGTTTGATTTTGTAGGGATTTTGATCATAAAAGGGAGAATGAAGGGAGAAAGAATGGAGAAAGATGAGGAAAGAAACATGAATGAAGGGAGAATAGAGAGAATGAAGAGTGAAAACGTACTCTTTGTTCTGTTTTTTTTTTTTTTTAATTTCCTAACATTTATTGGCGGTCAAAGCTGCCACTAAATTCTAGGCATGTTATTGGCGGCTAAAGTCGTCGCTTTCTAAAGCATGTCCATTTTTCTAGGCTTGTTATAGGCGGCTTAGACCGCCACTAAATTACTGGCGGCTTAAGCCGTCACTAAGTTATATGTCCATTTTAAAAAAATAATAATAATAATTTTGTGAGGGTTTTTCTCACTTATTGGCGGTTTAGACCGCCAATAACTTATTGGGGGCTAAAACCGCCAATAAGTGTAAATTAAATCCGCCAATAAATTCATGTATTCTTGTAGTGATCTGATCATTCTTTGTTCACTATAAGCCAGCATGATAATTTCACTGCATTACTCATATATGTTGATGACATCATTTTAGCAGGCACAAGCGCACAAGAGATAAATAGAATCAAAAACATAATGGATACTTACTTCAAAATCAAGGATTTAGGTGTTGTCAAATACTTTCTTGGTCTTGAAGTAGCACATTCTAAAGAAGGTATTAGCATTTAACAAAGGAAGTATTGTTTGGATTTGCTGGATGAGTCTGGTTTATTGGGATCCAAACCTGCTTCTACTCCATTAGATCCTTCTGTCAAATTGCATCATGATGATGGTAAACCCTTTGAAGATGTCAGTTTGTATAGAAGACTAGTAGGCAAATTGCTTTACTTAACTAACACAAGGCCAGACAAAGCTTTTGCTACTCAACAGCTAAGTCATTTTCTGCATAAACCCACTATGACACCTTACAAAGCAGCTTGTAGAGTGATTAGATACTTAAAGCATAATCCTGGAAGAGGCCTTGTTTTCAAAAGAAAGCTGATATTCAACTCATTGGATATTCAGATGCAGATTGGGCAGGCTGTTTGGATACAAGAAGATCAACTACTGGATATTGTTTCTTTGTTGGATCCTCTCTGATTCCATGGAAAGCAAAGAAACAATCAACCATATCCAAGTTATCATCTGAAGCTGAATATAGGGTACTATCTTCAGCAACTTGTGAACTTGTCTGGCTTCTATACTTGTTAAAGGACTTGCGTATTGAATGTTCAAAACAGACTGTGTTATTTTCTGAATAGAAGACTAGTAGGCAAATTGCTTTACTTAAATAACACAAGGCCAGACATAGTTTTTGCTACTCAATAGCTCAGTCATTTTCTGCATAAACCCACTATGGCACACTATAAAGCAGCTTGTAGAGTGATTAGATACTTAAAGCATAATCCTATAAGAGGCCTTGTTTTCAAAAGAAATGCTGATATTCAACTCATTGGATATTCAGATACAGATTGGGCAGGCTGTTTGGATACAAGAAGATCAACTACTAGATATTGTTTCTTTGTTGGATCCTCCCTGATTTCATGGAAAGCAAAGAAACAATCAACCATATCCAAGTCATCATCTGAAGCTAAATATAGGGTACTATCTTCAGCAACTTGTGAACTTGTCTGGCTTCTATACTTGTTAAAGGACCTGCGTATTGAATGTTCAAAACAGACTGTGTTATTTTGTGACAATCAAAGTGCTTTAGATATAGCATTTAATCCTGTCTTCCATGAAAGGACTAAGCATATTGAAATTGACTGCCATTTGGTCAGAGAGAAAGTACAAGAAGGTTTGCTGAGACTTCTTCCTATATCTATACAAGAGCAGTTAGCAGATTTCCTTACCAAAGCTTTGCCAGCACCCAGATTTCATGATTTCTTATGCAAGCTTGGATTGCTTGACATACATCAAGCATCAGTTTGTAGGAGGATGTTAAGTATAACAAAGAATGAAGAAAGGAATGATAAAGTCAATATATGTAAATAGTTAGTTTTGTTAGTTGTAACTAACTTGTAGTACAAGTTAGTATATGCTAGGCATAGATTAGCTTATAATATATCCTCATTAGTACTATATAAAGGATCATAAGCTTGTATTACGATTCATTCAATTCATAATGTTGAATCTCACTTTTCTATTTCTCTCCAAATTCTTTATCTTAACAGGGGCCTTCCCACATCCAAACATTTGAGCAATAAGGGCTGCGAGACGGATTTAAAAGTAGAAGCAGCAAGTAATCATAATCTGATTTAGTAGAAAAAATAAGGGCTGCGAGACGGATTTAGAAGTAGAAGCAGCAAGTAATCATAATCTGATTTAGTAGAAAAATTACCATTCGATGATGTAGGCCACGATGGAAGGTCTTCACCGAATAACGAAATAGCAGAAGAGCAGCCAATAATCTGGTTCAAATACTCCGTAGGCACATATTCTCTCAGGCTCAGCTGATCTAAGATCCAATTACCATTACGTCAGGATAGTCATAAACTTTTGCCACTAGATGATATAGATCAAGCGGTTTAGCAGAAATACACTTTCTTAATTTGTTGTATCTTTTAAACACAAGTAAAAAGGAATGGAGGGAGTATCATATACAATAATGACTATTTTTATATTTTTTTTATTTACAATTTAAATAGAGAATGATTCTTTTTTAAAAAATAAATTTTTTTATTAAAAATTCATTTTTAATATTTAAACAGGACCTTAAAAAAATGACAGCCTTAGTCCTTTTATGTGTATAGAGAAAATTTATTACGAGTCAAAAAAAATATAATATATTTTTTCCAATCTTTCCAATTGGGCCACAACTGACAACCCACAAAAACAGAAAGCCCATTACCCGAATAACCCACCCGATCGAAGTGATGAACTCTCTCCTGTCTCCTCTTTATAAATAGAGAGAAACACAACACAACACATCACATAATCGCTTCACCTTAAAACACAAACAAATCAATTTTTGTTACTCTTTTTTTTTTTTTTCACTTTTCGTTCTGTCGTCGAGTTTCGACTTCATTGCACTATTTAAAGACTTGTGTTTTTTTTTATACACCTTCTCAACTTGTCTCTATCTCTTCCTCTCTCTAAATCCCTCTTTCTTCTTCTTCTTCTCTTAAACCTTCGCTCGACACTGTAATTAATTAACAAAGGGAAAACGCACGCACTTGTTCGCAATCTTCTTTCAACATTGCCGTTATTCAACCAACTCTTCAATTCTCGAAGCTAACGGTGAGTCTTCTTCCCATTTTCTCGTGTGCTTCTTTCAAAATAAAACATTCTAGGGTTTTGTTTTACATAGTTAGTTTCAAGATGTTCAATATGTTGCAAATAAATTATGTTTTTTTTTCTTTCTCGATTTGTTGTTTTACGAGGTTTCTATTGCTTCCTAGTTTGTTGAATATGATTTATTTGAAAATTTTCCATGAAATTGGATATTCTTAAAATTGATGCTTAGAAGAATGTGTTGTTAGGGTTTAATGTTGAAATAGAGATTTAATTAACATTTTAGGAAACGGGAGAAAATAGGATTTAAGTCAGGCTTGTTTGGATTGGCTTTTTTGAGCTTTATTTACTGGCATATGTTTTGTGACACTGTTTGGGAACTTTTTCATAATTTCTCCGATATAGCTTTAGGGAAATAGCTCTTAGCATATATATATATATAAATAAAAAATAAAAAAATTATCTTTATTTTATCTTTTGCTATAAAAATAGTGTATGCAAGCTTATACATAAGTGCCGCTTGTGCTATAAGCTGCAAAATAAGCTGTTTATCCAAACAAGCCCTTAGAATAGAAAAATTCAGGGAATGTTAGAGATGGTACATAGTTTACATTTTTGTTATTGTATATCATGGGATTGTGCCTAAATTCCAGAGCTTCTTAGACAGTTGTGAATTAGTCAGGAGTTGGTTACTACAACTGTATCAGTTATAAATGCCGTTACGCAAAAGATTGATCAAATTGAAGTTCAAGAACTCTTTGCAATTTATAGGAATTTTTGGTTTTTCATGTGCTACTAATGTTGCTTGTATATATGAATTGTGATGATGATGATGATAATTTAATTAGGATCCCTTCGATTGGTCTTGGACATGTTAACGAAATATTAATTTGCAAATATTTTACAATAGATTATAGCAGCTCTAGTTGCTGCAGTACCTAGATTGTGCAATTTGGTAAAGGGACAGAGGTTGAGCTAGGTGTTTGATAACATAGGATTTCTTGAATAGCTAGGTTGATATTGATCATTTTAGAGATGCTCAAATTCTTGAATAGCCTTTAGAATTTAGAATTTAGAATTAGAATGATATTGCTTGTGTATGATCGTGGATAGAATTGGAAAGGAATATTTAAAAAGTATTTGGTAGGATAGAAATGTAATTTGTATTCATTTCTGTCTATCTCTGCTATGAGGACCAGTATATATAGCAGAGTAAACATGGGCAGTTACACTAGCTAGTTACAAACAAAAATCCGTAACACCGAACCGAATAATTGAGATTGGTAGATTCCAGTACTAACACACTCTAATAGAATGAAGAGATCGTGGCTAAGCTATTATACAGTGAAATAAAATGACATATAAAACCAAAACAACTTTGAGCTTGTCTCTCAACTGAAGAATGAGTGATAGAGATGCTTTGAGCTTATCTTGAGCTGGAACAAGAAGCATTATGAGCTGCATGTGAAGCATTTTTCACGCACATGAGACCACTTCCATGTGCATATAGAGCTGGGCTGTGCAACAGAAACACGGCAATTAGTTGTCACTAATTGACACAATAGATTGTAGAAAAGGTAGAGGGCGCTGCAAGTTTAGTGAGCAGTGTCTGATGCCACAAAATTCTGCAGTTGCTTGTGTGAAGCTCATCTATTTGACCTTAGTGCTTGAGCAAGCTGCACCTGTTTTTTTTTTTCTCGACCGCCATGAGACCATATTCAGGCTTAGAAAAATTTCTGCACTTGAAGTAGATTGCAGAATCAAAATTTGAATCCAGGTCTAAACAGGGAGATATTGATGCAGCTTTGTTAGGCAGAATTGTAAACTGCAATTTGAAGTCCCTCTTATGTGCATAAAGGCCACCCAATGGAATTCCTGTGGGCCTGACATGTATGACAAACATTAGTCACAACATAGCTTATTTCCAGTCTTGTAAGGGTTTCAGATTGGAAAGCCCCAACCACTAAGATGTACTGTACATGGTAAGGTCAGATAAGGAATTAGCTACCTCTTTAGCTAATGCCAAAGAATAGAGTTGTGATAATCAATCTTTTTTGAAGAGTAAAGGTATTCAGATCAGAAGATGGCACCGGGAAATAATGAATATTAGGCCTTGGCATGCCGGTGATAGTGAATCTAACAGCAGAACTTGCAATGGTTTAGATTAAGGTAGTGTTTGTGGTGTGAAGGATGGTCACAGGCCATTATATACCAATAATGAGCTGGATGCATCTTATGTATGATATGATAGAAAACTTGGGAGAATATTTCAGAGCAAATGATCCGTATTCATGCCATTCTTTGATCTAACCACGCCGTAAGAGCCATTGTATATATAGCAAGGCAGTTATATAGTTACTTACAAACTAGTTACAGTAGTTAGTTGCAAACAGAAAACTAGAACTGCTAATCAAATAACAGAATCTGAAAGATTCAAAAACTAACGGAAAATATTCAAGAACTAACAGAAGGAAGATATTGCACATTGAACAAACAGTTACCAAGAAAACCAAGCATCAGAACTGTGTGACACAATCTTCATAGTAGCATACTCCAATAATGGATGAATCAATAGATTTAAGAAATGTGAAATTTGTTAGTTTTCAATAATGTCCTTGTTTCTTATTTTTTGATTAAACAATTTCAAGCACTGATGATGATCTTTCTCTCTCAAATCAAACTACAGTTCTGAGATAGCAGTGCTGCGGACTATGAAAAACCTGCTGTAGCTTCTGTTTCACGCTATCGATTGGACAGCCTGCCACCGATTGACATGGAGGTTCAAATTCATCAACTTGAGCAAGATGCATACTCTGCTGTCTTGCGTGCTTTTAAAGCTCAGTCTGATGCTCTTACTTGGGTGTGTATATTCAGTTAGTTCCCTCAATATCTTTTATGTTATGTTCATATATTCTTGTTTTGAAGAATTATCTATCCCCTGTATTTTAATTTTATTTATTCTATAGGAGAAAGAAGGTTTGATAACTGAGCTCAGAAAAGAGTTGAGGGTTTCAGATGACGAACACAGGGAGCTTCTTACCAGGGTTAATTCCGATGAAATAATCCACCGCATAAGGTAGTGTATTTGTAATTATTCGAGCGGCTGTAAATTGTAATGGCGCGGCTAAAAAATATTGAAAGTTTCTGAGATTCTTTTCTTTTCACAATGTTATCTGATGTGAAACACTATCAGGGAATGGAGACAAACTGGCATTTACCAACCTCCAAGACGCACCACATCTCAGCCTCGTCATGACATTTTACCCAGTCCAACTGTTTCAGCTTCCCGAAAAAAACAGAAGACGTCACATTCGGTACCACCCTCTCTTGTTTTTTATGTAATGCAAACCTTAATAGCACAGTTAGTATCTTTGTATTCGCTGATGCATTGTAGGAGACGGTTTTTATTGTCGGTGACCAAAAGTCGTCTAATTCCATTGCAGTTAAATTCTTAATTCAAAAGATTACAAAGAAAAGTAATTTATTGATTTTCGTTTCATTTTTAATTTTCAACCAAATTTTGCACCAGGGTCAGTCATTGCCTGGTTTGTCTTCAGCGAAGTCTGTACCGTACGGTTCTAGTGGACCTGCTGGGGCTAGGCATTTCGCAAATCGCAATTCTTCTAGTAATCTGTTATCTAATGCACCTGCTGAAGGATCAACGTTTCATCCATTGGTTGGTAAGAAAGTTTGGACTAGATGGCCTGAAGACAACCACTTCTATGAAGCTGTCATAACTGATTACAACTCTGCTGATGTATGTTTTATTATTAGCATGTTGATATATTGCCTAGATGGAATAGAAATGCTCGTTTGTTTTTTAGCGAACTTTCATTCATTTTTTTCTTTTTATCTTTGCAGGGCCGGCATGCTTTGGTTTATGATATTAATAAAGCAAATGAGACTTGGGAATGGGTTGATCTCAAAGAGGTACTTATTCCTTGTGCTTTGTTGCATAGGAAATAAAACAAATAACATTGAATGAATGAAGCAAGAAATTAAGATATAAATAAAGAAAATGAGACTTGGGATGGGTAGAGCAGTAATTAAGTAGGCTTTAACCATTATGTTGAATGAAGCACCAGAAATTAACATCAAAATATGTGATGAGTTTGAAGAATAAAATACTTTTAAAGATGATAACGTTAACACCCAACACAAAAGCCATTTTCTCCAATACCCTTCAATCATATGAATCCTTTTCCTTCCTTATTCTGTAACACTTCTCATACCTTTGAGAATAAAGGATCACTTCTTGAACAAAGATTATGGCCGGTTAACTTTACAACCTAATTAATCCATTCAACATGAAATGAAACATCCGGACTTGATGTCAAATTACAGAGTTTTGAGTGCTGCAAAATATTGAATTATTTGTTACTATCGATGTTTGTTAGAATATTCAGTCTCTGGAACGATAATTTGTGTGCCGTTTTCTTATGTTCATAATCAAGTCTTGGCCGTGTCCAAGAGAGTAATTTCACTTCTAATTAGAATTCTGGGGTTACAAGTCACTTGCCACAATTCTTATTACTGATTATATTGTAGTCTGGAACTAAGTTAATGCAAGGTTCCTGACCTTTTTAGGATACAAATGTTTAGGCAGATATAAGTTTAAATAAGCTCCCTACGTTTAGAATATGCAAGCTATTTGTGCAAAATAAATCGTGTTTGTTATTATGCTACAAGTCTCTGGTTCAAATAAGATAAAAATGATTGCAGATATCACCGGAGGATATACGATGGGAAGGTGAAGATCTGGGCATACTCTACAGAGGTGGACATAGCGGGCAAGGTCGTGGAGCTAATAAATTATTTGGCCATGGTGGTGATACTTTAGGTGCTGGAAGAGGGAGAGGCCATCCAAGATTTCACTCCAGAAAAGAACTTGTACTGCCACAAAACGGTATCGGAAATAGAGTTCCAGATGAAATTGAGTTGCTGAACACAGATTCACTTGTTAAGGAGGTAGTTATGACATGCCTAAGAAACTTCATTGAGAACTGGAGAATGATAAAGAAGTTAGATTTTAATGCCACTTATGTTATAACAGGTGGAAAGGGTTTTTGCTACTAGTCTTCCAGATTCCGTGGAGCTTGAGAAAGCAAAGCAAATGCTGAAAGTACAGTCACTAACCATCATGAAATTCCTTATTGTCAACCTTCATGCCCCATGGTTATTTTTCATGTTCTATTCTGATTATTGATTGTACTCTTGTATAGGAACATGAGCAGGCTCTTGTTGATGCCATTTCGAGGATTGCAGATGCATCAGATGGTGAAAGTGGTAATAATTAGATTTTTACATAATCTTGTTGCATTAATGTTGTATATTGAAACTCAATTATTTTGTTTAGGATAAGTTAACAAAATTTTACTGTCTGTAATTGAATAAAATATAACATTATGTTATGATGTTCCTAAAAATGTATTATAGCAATTCTCCAACTTGAAAATAAAAATTAGCTTTTCTGCATTTTGGGTTGAAACAGTACAAGGAGCATGAAACCAAGAAAAAAGGAAGTGAGAAGTAAAGAGACTAATTAGTGGACTCATAATAGCTGATGTTTGGATTAGTTTATACCTGGATTAGTTTATAAAGAAATTAAAGGTTTTAATATTTTTGCTTAATGAGGTTTGTAAGGAAAGAAGCAAAAAAAAGGACCATTGCTCATAATTTATGACTAACCAAATAAATTCTGAGTGCATATTTGAGAATTAACAAATGGTGTATATTTAGTGGTAGTCTTGTTTGCACAATTGGGAAATACTACAATAGCTTTATGGTGTATGTTTTTCACAAATACAAGCCTCATTGTTGCAGTTGTGTAACTATTTTTTGCCATATTACAGATGGAGAACATCCATATTTACAAGGACAAATAATGGACAGAGGATGAGAGCAGAAACCAGCTGTATTGTGGAGACAATTTGTGACCCTTGAAGATGATCTTTTGTTCTCATGAATTCTCAAATAGAAGTCTGATTGTAGGTGAAAGCATAGGCGATAACAGCATCAAATGGTCAAGATGGTCTTCTTACAGATTCCCTTTCTGTCATTTTTATGTTCATTACCCTCCTGACTTTTACCTCTGAAAGTGCATTTTTGTGCTCAATGACAATGAAGGATATAAACTCATTCATTTGGCACAGAAATTGTTTTATTTTAATGCAAATGTAAAATACTAAAACTGAAATGAAAAGACGTTTGGTGTATTTTTCTCTAAGTTTGCTTCTCTTCTGTCGTGGTCCTTGGTAAATACTGTTAAATGTCTTGAAACCCTTCCAAACCTTCAGTACCTGGCACACAAGTAATAAGACCGTAAGTTTATAATAAGCATTTCTATGGAAGGAAAAAGAAGATAGTTATATATGGTGATTCCTATAAATAATGCAGAAGAAATGTGATTAATTTTACTGTGTAGTCATCCTTCAACTCTGTTGCTTACAATTGGATTGACATTAATTTGTGCTGTAACTTGCAAGTGTCAAAATCTACTCATGTGACCCTTGTGAGAATTTGATACTGCTGTTAAATTTTAGGTGTATTCTAAAATGCACCAAAAAAGATTAGGCACCTTTACTATAGAGCTTTCGCTACATCGATTTATGGTTAGTATCATGGTAGTTCACTGTGATTTCAGAAATTACACCGTGAAATCAAACATGCACTTAGATGTAAACAATTCTTATATCGTCAATCCCACATAGTGTGGTGTAGCATAGCGGTCTACCCCATAACACTGATGGGTAGTGGTCTGCTCCTGTGTTAAAGTTTAAAATGAAATAATATGCGAAATTTATTTATACAATACACATAAAAGGTCAAAAATGGAAATATAATGGAATTAAAGATGTATTTGCAATTAATAGATTAAAAATGGAAGTTCATTGTTACTAATATTCAATCTCAATATAGAGCAAATAAGTTTTACCCTAAGCATTGGGTAGAGGGAGAATACAAACACAACAGTGGGACAATCACTTTTAGCCAAAACAGCCTGCACAACAGAGGGAGAACCTGAGCATAACAGAACACAACCTGTGCACAAAGGTAGAACCTGCACTTAATGAAGCTGTCCAGAATGAAGAGAGAGGAGATGATTGGGTTTAACCAGTTTGCAGAAGAAAACAAGTGAGAAAAGAGGAGATGAACAACCCTATTTGGTTGCATTCGCGATTTTAGGATTAAAAGGATCAAAAGTCCCAACAAAAAATAGCACAGCTATGAATTGCGGGTAAGTTGGGGTTTCACTGGGGAGGGGGGCTAGTTGCCGCTACAGCAACTATTTGATTGTTATTTGCGGTGCTACTGCTCCTCAAAACTGCAATGTTACAGGGTCTTGCACAATGCCTAGCGACTGATAGCAGCCGTAACTGACTGACTACTTAGGACAATTGACATAATAGCAATCGGAATTTAAGTACTTTAAAATAGTAGTAGATACTAGCAGTGTTAGTAACATTAGCCATGAGATTAGAAGGCAATCAAGGCAGCAAAAGAGGTACAGAGTCATGAGAGCATGAAAACTTTGATAGCAGCAAGTTACAAACAAACATTGAATGCCATCTGATTCCAAAAGGATGAGTGACAACAATAACGAATTGTCTCAATAGTTAAAAGTTAGGTCAGCAATTAAGAACTTTCAAGATGATATTGTTAATGAATATTTAATATTTCTACCATCTCCTCTTCCCTAAACCAAAGACAAGTGACAAAGTGTCTTCACCAAAACATGATGGCACACAAACTCCAACGGGCGTGGTCTATTGGTTAAAAGACAGGTCTTAAATCCGAGAGGTCTCAGGTCTTCTCTGCCTTAGACTGAGGGATTATTCCCTAACCCTAAATTTTGTTTACCAAAAACAAATTATGGCACACAATAGTCCTCCTGAAGAGTGGAACGAAGGATATTGTTTTACTCTATTATGTATGTTAAAGTTAATTCTATCTGATTCTGATCTGAATCTGAACGATATTATTAAACTCACTATCCATTCATATTTGTGTTTTAAATTCAATCAATTTGCTTGTTCCCAAATGGATCATTCAGTTCAGCAATTTAAGAAACAAAAGGTCTATCTACATGGCACCCACCGACACTTCAAATTCTAACTTATCTGTGTTGCGCCAGTACATACACCAACACGAAAAGACACATCAGTGTTGTGTTGTGTTCAGTGCCTATTATAGTAGAGCCTTCACCAAAATCATGAACATGTGTGGATAACATAAACAATCAAAAACCAACAACAAAACATAAATATAACAAATACAAACAAAAATCTGAAATCAAATGTTATTATTATAAATAGATAAGGATTAAGGAAAGTACCTCAAAAATTGAGCAATTCCAAGAGATCTGTGTTGTGCTGTCGGTGCAATTGAAAACTCAAGTACCTATAATTGAAAACGACATCATCGAGAGTCACGATTGAAGAATAAAGATCCTTTGATGAAAGGGGGTTGAATGGTTTAATTGATTGGATTGTTTTCCAATGCCAGATTGAAGAATCATCATCTCTCTGCAGAATTGATTTAGGTTTCAAATATCTGTGTAGGTCCAAAAAGTATTTTGTATAGAGATAATAAGTCTATCTACCGATAATTTTGGGTTCAAAATAATTTCAACCGATAACCAAATAGATTAGAGAGAATGGATGTTGAAACTCTACACTACATCTCATGACCCCATCAAACCCATCATTCTAATTTTTAACCCAATTTTTCTTTTTTCTAATTTTATATATGCAAATCTTATAGATTTCTAAGTGCGAGAGGGTTTATATAGAATTGGACAATCCTACATTATAATTTGAAGGGTCTTGCTAACGAGTGCCCCCGGGGCACTCTTTAAGTATTCCATTTAAAGAAACTTTTTATTCAAAAAGTTAAGCACTACAATTTTCAATGCGTTGACTTTACGCATTTCGATAAAAAATCTATAAAAAACTTCCTATTTAAGGGCTTAAAGAATGCCCCGGGGGCACTATTTAGCATTTGCCTAATTTGAATCATAACTTTCTACGCCCTACGGACATTAAGAAATATTTTTTAAATTCATTGAGTAATTAATAGATAAGATTTCACTATTTTATAGTTAATCATAATTAACTAGGAGATCAATTCTAGATACATCACTTAGAAAATTTATTTAGGGGCGGATTCCATATAATTTTTTTAAAACAGCCAAAATCAATAATTAGTTGTTAGTATTTTCCACCTTCGTCATAACCTGAACCCTGAATTTTTACCCACCCCACCCCAATTACATGTAAGTTGTCCAAATCAACCTTGCTAATAAGAGCTTTATTTCTCTCATTTCCTTATGTGTTTCATATAGTGGATGAATATATATGTACTAAGATACTGTCATAACCAAACATGGTATTATCATCCCTTCATTTCTTTTGTCAAGGCAAGGGTATTATCATGCCTTTAATCGTGTGAAATGTATGGTGCTCCCAGAACAAATTAATTTTGGAGAATGTACCTTTTACATTCTTTATGTACTAAATACATTTTTTATGAACTCAAGTGCATTAGGCTGAGATGATAAGAGTCCTCTTTATTTCTTATGTAACAAAATTTAGTAATAATATTAAAATTCAAATGTATTTCACATAATATAAAAAATTATCAGCATTCATAGAGTTTTTAAAATTGGCAACCGGTCTATTCTCCTCTTAATCTACTATATAAGAAAAGAATGTACATATGAAATCTCTAATTTGCCCCTTTTTCATTTTTTGACACATAATCAATTCAGGGTTATTTTGTGTCTTTATTAAAAAAGTTAGTAGAAAAATGCTAAAAAATTTCTTGGTATGAATCGAACCCTTAACCTTTTAGTTACACTTCTTATTAGATTTACCACTAAGCCATATGAATTAATTTGTTATATTTTTGGAACCAACATATAATCAACATGAGTTAAGTTAAAAGAAGAAAGGGAAAGTGTTTATTTATTTTTTCTTTTTTATAATAAGAGAGTAAAATTCATGTACAAATAAAATGAGAGATTCAATGAAATTCTTTATTTCAACGTCATAAGTACATTATACCAAATAAGACAACAAATTTATGGTTTTTTTTTTTACAATATAGAGGTACATGGTGTTGTTTCCATTTATTTATGATATTTTATTTGAGTCAAACCCTTTCTTTAGTGTAATTTTATCATTTATTGTTTATGTTTCGTTATTTTAGATTCACTCAACTTGATTTATGGACTTCAATCCAATATTTAATTAAGTTAATTTTCAATTTGTAGTTCAACTCAATAAATTTAATTAATTTAATACAAGAATATGGTGGGAGAAAAACTGAAAAACTCCCGTAAAAAAATGGTGAGACAAAAACAATAAAAATTGTCAGTTACCTCAAGAGGATTATTCTCTACAGTTGCGCGTGAATGATACATTTAGTTTTAAAAAAAACAATAAAAATTAAATACAAAGTTGAAAATAGTTGAAAAATAAATGACATTTTTTAGAAGTTTTTTTTTTTTTAAAGATTTTTTGTTTTTGATATAAGGACTAATATTTTTTTTAACAAACCAAAATGAGATATAGTAACATAGAAAACCTCGCCAACACAAGACGTACCGAGGTAAACTACAAAAGTTTACAAAGAGTCAGAGAAACAAAATCATAAACAAATCACACAAGAAAGATATAATAAGAAAGATATGACTTTTGTTCTTATGAGATTTTTCTATGCGGAAGAAAATTATTGGAGAAAAAAAAGGACTAAAATATTATGTTGCCTGTTTTTTTTTTAAATAATTTTACGGGTTATATTCAAATTAATACGGGAACCTAATTTTTATGGATATATCTACGGGTCTTATATTTTTACTCATATATTAGTAAAGTTGTTTATTTTTTTTTTATAATTTTACGAGTTATAGTTATATATTAATATAGGGACATAATCTTTCGTGTGAATTCTACGAGACCTATGTTTTTCTTTTTTTTTTTAGACTAACAACAAACAATATTCATTTATTCAAGTAAGTAGAGTACGTGTGAATCTGCATTGAATCTGAATCGGAGCAAATCTGAACAAAACAAACATTGTACTACAACGGAATTAAACCGGACACCGTACCAAGACGCGAACTCAAGACAAAAAAACTCTGCACTAAGACGGAATTAAAACAACATCAGACAAAAACAACAAAAGAAAACTCAAATGAAACATAAGAATGTGTGAAAAATCACTTATTTAAATAAGGCTTAAATGGAGTTTTGGTCCCCCTATTTTCAATTTTTTGAAGTTTTGATCCTCCTATTTTAAAAACCAACTTTTTTGTCCCCCTATTTTAATTTTTCTTGAGTTTTGGTCCCCCACTCCATTTTATGGTCAATTTTGATGACATGTCTATTAATGACATGACATACTTGGTCAAAACAATATTCTTGTCATTAAACTTTTTCTTCCATTTCAATAAATATATTTTAAATATTAAGAAAATTAAAAGAATCTATAAAAAAAAATTAAATATATTAATTAGTGATTGATATTTTTTATCCCTCTCTTTAATCATATCTTCAACGCCATCGTCATCCTTCGTCATATGTTTCTATCAACACCATCATTCACTCCATTACTATTAACCCTTCCTTCAAAATAAGTTTTATCCACAACAACAAACCCTAAAACCCAAAAAGTGGAAGATCATATTTTTAATATTGAGTTGCAGAAAATAAATGAAGAACAAACATTAATCCATAAAACAAGATAAATACCAAATTGATGACATGGATAATGTTTTTGCCAAGTGTGCAATGTCATGTCATTAATGACCTTGACATGTCATCAAAATTGACCCTAAAATGGAGTGGGGATCAAAACTCAAGAAAAATTAAAATAGGGGGACCAAAAAGTTGGTTTTTAAAATAGGGGGATCAAAACTTCAAGAAATTGAAAATAGGGGGACCAAAACTGCATTAAAGCCTTTAAATAAAAAAAAATATAAAACAATCAAAAATGGGAGATTTTAGATCAAAATTGATCCAAAATCACCCCTCTTTGAAAGATGAACAAGAATAAAAAGCAAAAAGTAGGGTTTACTATGTTGTTGTTGTGGGGCGGCTATGAAAAAGCAAAAAGTGGCATATGTTTTTCCTCTTATTAATAAGATTTCATGTTCTTTAATAATTTATGTAGGATTATATATATTTATACTCATCAATTAATAAGATAACATTTTTTTTTTTATTTGTACGAGACTTATAATTTTAATCATATATTAATAAAGTTGTTTATTTTTTTATAATTTTACGGGTTATACTAGATCAAATATTAATACAAGGACCTAATTATTTTGTTCATTTTTACGAGCCATATATTTTTTTATTAATATATTAATAAGGTTGCTCATTCTTGACATATATTTATACTCATACATTAACAGAAGGATATAATCTTTTGTGTGATTTCTGCGGTGCCTGTGTTTTTTTTTTAACAAACTAAAATGAATTTTATTATTAATAATGAGTCCTGATTGGCACAAGGTGTGCCAAACAAAACAACAACAGTTTATATCATACACGTACGCAGGGCCTATGTTTTTACTCTTATTAATAAAATTTACAGTTTTTAACTATTTTTTGTGAACTTATATTTATACTCATATATTAATATACGATAACCTGATCTTCTGTGTAGTTTATGCGGGACCTATGTTTTTTATTCATATTAATATGATTAATACGTTTGTCCGTTCTTTTATAACATATACGGAACCTATAAAATACTCATATATTAATATGGAAACTTTTTTTTTGTGATTTCTACGGAGCTTATACTTTTATTTATATATTAATTAAGTTGCCTATTTTGTTTTACAATTTTACGGGTTATACTCATATTTAATACGGTGACCTAATTATTTTGATGATTTTTGTGAGACCTATATTTTCACTAACATATTAACAAGGTTATCTATTTTTTAATAATTTTAAAAGGATATATTTATACTCATATATTTAATACAGGGACCTAATTTTTTGGTGGTTTTTACAAGGCCTATGTTTTTACTAATATATTAATAAGGTAACCTATTTTTCCATAATTTCTACATTATCATTTATATTCAAATATTAATACGGAGACATAAGGTTTTTTTGTGATAGTTTTACCATTGTTCTTTTTCTATTTTTTTACCAAATATTATATCTTTCTATTTTTTTAATCTTTTAATCTACTTCCCAATAAATTACTATTTTATGTTATTAAGTGAAGTTTTCAATTTTTGACTATTTTTTTTAGACTTATATTTATAATTATATATTAATACGAGATCCTAATCTTTTGTGTGATTTATGGGGACCTATGTGTTTTTTTTTGGGTACATGGGAACCTATGTGTTTTACTCATATTAATAAGTTTGCCCATTCTTTTATAACATCTGCGGGACCTATATTTAAACTCATATATTAATATGGAAACTTTTTTGTTTGTGTGGTTTCTACGGGACTTATACTTTTAATTATATATTAATTAAGTTGTTTGAAACAAAAATAAAATAAAAATTAAGTTGTCTATTTTTTTTACAATTTTTCTGGTTATACTCATATTTAATACGATGACCTAATTATTTTGATGACTGTTGCGAGACCTATCCTATATTTTCACTAACATTTTAATATGATTGCCTATTTTTTAATAATTTTTACGGGACTATATTTATACTCATATATTAATACATGGACATAAGTTTTTTTTTTTGTGATTTTTCAACACCTATGTTTTTACTAATATATTAATAAGGTAGCCTATTTTTTTTCTTCATAATTTCTACATTATCTATATTTATATTCCTAAATTAATACGGAGACCTAAAGTTTTTTTGTGATGGTTTTACCATTGTTCTTTTTCTATTTTTTTTTACCAAATATTATATTCTTTCTTCTTACCAAGTGAGGAGCGGCAACGCCGCGACTCCCGTGCGGACGCACGGGTGTCCTGCTAGTTACTGTATTATTTAATTGTCAATGATTGGTTTATTTGCATACGTCCATTAATATAACAGATACTATGTCCTATCTGATGTAATATCTGGATGAACAGAGAGAACATTTAAATTTCAAATGTGATATAATATCAATTCAAATTCGATTCCCATCCCTCTATATTTCTAAACTGAAAATCTTAAGAAATAAATGTAATAACTACTAACTCTATAAGGGCCTATTATATGCTCAACCAAATCAACATAATTATTACCAGATCGCAATAATGTATTGTAGAGACAATATCCAGATAGAAATTCACAAATTTGTTCAAATCCTCAGAAATTTGGATAGCAGATGTTCCTGTCATAAGCTAGTTTGCAAATATGCACCGTTGGATTTCTTTGGCCCAAACATTTCATCAAACAACCTAATCTCGTCTAAACAAAGAAATATCCACTACAAGAACTTTGCAGATTTCTTTAAAAGATTGTATCACATTCTAAAAGACAGAAACATGAAAGCAAAAAGTTGTTACTATTAGAACTTAGAACTAGAACTAGTCTGTTTTAGTGCAGTGTTTGCCAACTTTGAAACAAAATAGTGACACCAATTTGATTTCAATTTTTTTTCCTCTATCTATTATATAAAGCACAAACACTGACACGCTGACACCAGGACACACCTAAATTTGATGAGTGTTTGTGCGTCATACTACAACTAAAACTTCAAACCAATGCAGGAAATCACTCAGCATGCTTCTGCCCAACATTTGTTATTTCATTTATAACTTGAATGCAACAAACTAAGTACAAGAACAGGCTTTGAATACCATAAATCAACCACAAATCATCATATTTATATCATCATCAGTTACATGACAATGAATAAGCAAATTTGCAGTTCTAAAACTTAAACTTAAACTATAAATTTGTGACGGACAAACACACACAATTCTACTCCACCAGAAACATATTTATGAACAAAATTGTGAAATAAAATGTCGATTCGACGAATTCAAACGAACTACAATTGACTGCACCATAACGCGGATTACATCTTTTCTGAATTCAAACTCCGACAGTGGTAGCTCCCCTCAATGCCTTCTTCAATTCCTCGCTAGCATCAGCCTCAGTTGATTTTGGAGGATATCCATTAAAATCCGATCCGGTTTTCTTCTCATTTTTTCTCCCATCAGAGTTTTTCCCTTTCCCACCACTCCTCTCAAACTCTCTATACTTACCAAACTCCGAACCTCCTCCAACCTGTACGCTAGCAAATTCTCGCCGAAGATCCTCCACAGCATTCTTAAGCAATCCATTCTCCGCCTGCAAAATTTCCATTTGTCTCTTCACCACAAAACACATATCAGCCACATCAGCACCACTCGCCGGAACCTTACTTTTCTTCAAATCCACACACTCTGCCGGCAAATGTTCAATCCCAATCTTATCCATCACAAGAAACGGAACCTTCTTAAAACTACTCTGATTCTCCCCTTTAATCTCCGCCGGAACCCTAACCCCCCATCGAAAATTCACCGCTGCACGTCCCCTAATCGGCAAAACCGTCCTCGCAGCAACCTCAGTACCAGAAAACAAACCAGCAATCGCACCAGCACTCGGAATGTGCACCTTTCCACCAGAAAACGCCTCAATCACCGGCGAATTAAATTTCACCGGAGATTCAACAAACTCAATCTCAGCATCATCTTTCCCTAAAACGCCACCGTTTTGATTATTAAAAGCATAACTCTTAACATCTAAAATCGACGACTGAGATTTCTTAAAACTAAAATCACCAAACCTAGGTTTAAAATGAAGCATAAAAAGTGGTTGCGCTCCACCGGTTTTATTCCGGTTTAGTAAATTAAACTCACAACTCATTAACATAGAGCTAGAAAAAGGTGAACCAAATGAACCGGTTCCGGTTTTAACGATTAATGAGAAAGGGTTTTGAGAATCGTTTGGTCGATAAGCGAGTTTAAGAGATGGACCTGATTGGAAGAAAGTTGAGAGATTAAGTGTAAGTTCTTTTGAATCGCCAGCTACAATTCCTGATTGGAATGGTGCGCCTAAAATGCTTAGTGGAATTTTGGCTCGTAATAGTGGTTTTTTTTGTTCATCACGGAATTTGAGTGAAGCTTTCATTGTGTAAGAGAAAGGAGAAACCCTAAGTTTTTAGGTTTGGTTTGGATTTAGGATAGGGAGAGAGAGTTTTATAGAGATATGGTTTGGGAGAGATTTGAATTGAGAAATTGAATAGGGGAGAGAGATTTAGGGGATACTTGTTGGAAGTGATTATGCCAAAAATCGGTTTCATATGTGAGTGGTGTGCTGTGATTTTATTTTACCGTGGGTGGGACGGAGTGGTTAAGTGAAAAGGGTAACGTTTTTTAAGCTGAATTTATTAGGCTGTTATGGTTTGTTTGTTCTTTATTTTATTTTAATTTTAAAATGGATTAAATGCAACTTTAATTGGGAGTGCGATGAATAGTTCAAATGGTGGTGTGCTATAATTTTACTGTGGAGTTTGGGATTTGAGTGTGGTAGGTGGGAGTGGGTAAAGGAAAAGGGTAACGTTGCTTTTTTAAGCTGCGTCGTTATGGTTTGTTTGCTCTTTATTCTATTTTTATTTTAATTTTAAAATGGCTTAAATGCAACTTTAATTGGGAGTGAGATGAGTAGCTCAACTGATGGTGTGTTGTGATTTTACTGTGGAGTTTGGGATTGAGTGTGGTGGGAGGGAGTGGGTAAGGGAAAAGGGTAACGCTGCTTTTTTTAAGCTGATTCTATGGGGCTGTTATGGTTTGTTTGCTCTTTATTCTATTTTAACTTTAATTTTAAAATGACTTAAATGCAACTTTAATTATGAGTGGGATGAGTAGCTCACCTAGTTAAGCTAGTTGAACTAGGTGTTAAGGAGTTGGAAGTCCCAAATTCAAGTCTTGGTAAAGAGGAAAACTAACCTAACAATATAATATACTAACATTTTGCTTATAAAAAAAATGCAACTTTAATTTGAACTCTGGTCCATGCAATAATTTGCAATGTCACAACCAATTGAGTTATGCTCACCGGACCACTTTTGAAAATATTTTATAAGTTGATTACAAATTATTAAAATACTAGAAGTTAAAAAAAATTAGAAAACTTGTGTAAAAAAAAAAAAGGAAACGGGTTAAAAATGTAGCTTTTCAAATAATAGGTTTTTTTAGAAGAAAGAGAAAATAAGTGTTAAAAGGTGGAGGTTATGTTTTTTTTTAACAAGCCAAAGAGATCTTATCAGCTAGCACAAGATGTGTCAAGGGAGATTAAGAGAGTTTAAGGTGGAGGTTATGTTGTAATTGATAAAATAACTTTTACATGTTGTATCCAAACAAGATAAAAATTATTTTATCGAAAAAAGTGATTTTTATTACGACAAACAACTACAAAGTAATTTTTTTTTTGTTACTAACACAAAATAAATTCTACTATTCTATAAAAAACTTTAAAACTAATCTCTAAATTACTGAATGTCAAAATCGCTATTTTTTTAATCTACAAACGAACTCTTATTTGTATATTTAAAAATGACTTTTATGATAACTTAATTAAAAATAGTAAAAAGTAACTTAACCTTAATAAAAATCGCTATTCATGTTAGAGAATTTAACTTAATAAAAATCACAATTTTTCAAAAAAAAAAACTATCTCTAAAAAAAATGATTTTTGTGATAAGCTATAATAACTTCTTTTTTAGAGTTTTTTTTAAAAAAAATTATGATAAAAAAAATTGTAACAAAATGATTAAATACTTAAAAGGATGTTTTAAGATTAGCTATTTAACTTAGTAAAAAAAAATAGCTATTTAACTACGTAAAAAAAAAAAAAAAACTCTATTGATTGGCAAATGGAAGAAATATAGAAGAGAGTGCAAAAATTCGTTTGGCTCACTGACTTTTTGTTTTTTCTCTAATTAGCGAAGAAAGTCGAGAGAGAAACCCCTAATTTGCCTTTTCCATCCATACCCTTGTCTTCCTTGCTTTGTTTTTTACGCTACCAAAGTTGCAACTGATATTGAAATATAGCCATGAAAGTTACTACAACTTACAGGGTAATTAAGGTGATCACAATTTGGGAATTGATCGTACCTGACAAGAAAGATGACCGTGCTTGGCGTTGCTCCGCTCCGAACCCCGGTGGAATGAGAGGGGGTTGTGTACCTGCAGTTGCTCTGACGCTCAAGTCAGTGATTTGGGTGAAGCAATGATTTTCATAGTAAGAATAATGTACCTCATGGATGCATGAAGAGGTTGTTTATATAGTCCCCAGCGCTGGGTCAAGACCCTTGATGACATTAATGGTCATCAAGTGGCTGCCGGAAAACGGCTAGAAAAGCCATGATGACCAGTTATCGCTCATCGTTCCGGTGAACGGCCGTTACAACACGTCAAGCGTTGTGACCATTTGACTCGTAGGAATTGCTTCTTGGGTTGCTCTCCGTTGGGCCTTGCTTGACGGCCATTTCGCAATTCCTCATCAATCGTGTTTCTAGGCCCATTCCAGAACATAAATAAATAACTAAATTAAAAAAGTGGACTTTGTGTTGATGACTTGAGGCTTAGCAAACAAAAAAATTCAATTTGCAATTTGTTTTGTGGTGGTAACAATCAAATAAATCTACTCATGGTAACAATCAAATAAATAACTCAAATATGTGTAAAATTGGGGAATCGAATATTAATAAAATTATTATATAATTGTTTTTTTTTTGTCAACTAGTCTATTGGTTAGAAATTCCACCTTAAAGTGAATAAGTGGAGTGTTCGATGTTCGAACTTCGGCTCATACACATATAGTGCGATGTTCCTACTAACTGAGTTAAGTTCACGGGGACGTATAATAAATTAACTAATTAAGTAAATTGTAATAAGAAAGTAAATTATTTTCAATTACGGTAGAAATGAAGTTTAATAAAATTGAATGTTTTTAAAAAATTAAGGGTATATTGGTCCTTTGCAAAATAACAACACTTCTCTCTCTTATATTTATCTTCTTTTTCTCTCATTCCAATCAATACATTAATTATACTATATTTCTCACATTTTTCTCTCTTTTCATACTCTCTTACCTATTTATGTCTTTACAATTTCTCTTTCAAACCAAACACACCATAAATGAAATATGTTGTAATTTGGATCTCAAGTTATTGTCTAAGTGAAATATGTTGTCCTCTAAAGAAGCGTTTCACGGGGTGCCACAAATCTTGAACGAGCATAGACGTGAACTATACATGCTCCAATTTTATGTGTCGTGTACAAACGAGTGGGGTGAACTACATACACATGTTTAGGTTCAACATTCTACTTAATCATGTTGTGTAGAGGATCGTGAGAATATTATAGGTTATTTTGATACTTTATTCCCATACATACATACATACATACATGAACACACATTTAGATAAATTATTATCATCAAAACTCTTAATGAACGAGATATTATTCCGAACTCATTTTGTTCTAACATAAGTTATTGGGGCTCGACATCTAAGGAGAAACCTATTAGGTTGAGAAGGAATTTACGATAAAAGCAGACACTTAGGAAGCAAAAAATAATAGATAGATTTGAGGGCAAATAATGTATTTTACCTTGATCATTTTCAGAGTACTTTTACAACTCCTTGTTGGACATTTTGCTGAGTAGCTCACCTGTTGTAACTATCTTGTATTTATATACTTGTGTTAGATAATAATATTATTAGGGCTTTAAGTATTGAGCTTTATCTGTTAGTAGTCTAGTAGTCCATTAGGAATTATTATAAATTATATTGTAATCCTTATTTTGTTAAGCAATGCAATTCTAATATTATGTAACCCTAGTTGCCTCCTTTGGTATTATCTTAGTTTGTATATTTGATTCTAACATGGTATCTAGAGCAAGGTTCGATCCGCCGTCTTGAACAATCCGTCGTTTCTGCTGTCGAGTTCCCAACAAAAAATTTGGGAATATTTTGTGATTGATTTGGTGAAAAACAGAATGATTGATTTGGTGAAAAGTTGCATGGTAGCTTCCTCAAGTTCTCTGCAAATAAGGTTTGGTCGTTTGTGTTCACTAATTCTCTTCGGTTGTAGTTTAGTCACAAAAAAAAAAGGTGTCGTTTTGAAGGTGGAGGTCTGCCGTTTTGGAATCCGTCAATGTTAAAATAGTGATGGTTGAATTTGTTTGTTGCTAATATAATACCGTGTGATATTTCAATTGAGAAGCAATTTGAGTCTAATTGGTTGGTTGGTATATTGTTGATTGAATTCCTTATTGATTGACTCTATTGTTTTGGCATTGTTGGTGATTGGTTGGATTTCTACGATTGAAATAATTGTTTGATTGGTTCATTTGATTGTTTGATAATATGGCAATGTCTTTGGCTGCTCCTCTTCCTGTTGGCATTGGTATTGATCATGTATATCCACATAAGACTACTTCAAGAGTGTTTGATCTTGCTGCACAGTTCCAAAAGTTTCTCGCCACCCAGCCACATGCAACGTCTGTCTCCTCTATTAAAGGTTTGACCCCTTCTGATTATTTAAGTATTTCCTCAATATGACTTTTTTGGTTTATTGTAATGGAAAACCCTAGCCTCCTTTTTTCTCTTTGAATAGCTTAACATGGTATCAGAGCCTGTTTCGATCCTCCTTAGATTGTATGTTGTTATTCCGCTGCCGAGTTCCCAAAAGTTTGGGAACATGTGTTTGATTTAGCTTTTGAAGTTCGGTTCTATGAAAAAGAAAAAAAATTGTTCGGCTGAATCGTTGATATAGGTACATGAGGAAATTGATTGATGTTCGGTTGCTAATGATGTTTTCTGACGGTGAATTTTGATTTAGTTTTGGTGGGTGGCTTTGCAATTGAACTTTGAAGGTAATATATTTTTATTGGTTTGCTTGGTGCGTTGCAATTCATGATAAGGCACACGTTTGACTTCTGAGTGCATTGCTCTATGTGTGTACTTTGGTATTTAGTTAGTTTTGTTGATCTGTTTGGTTCAACCTGATTTGTTTGATTTAGAAACAAGGGTGATGCTGATATAATACTGTGTGGTGGTTGAGTTAATTTTATTTTGGTCTTTTGTCCATGTCTTCGTTCTGTTTTTCTGGATTGATTTTGGATCTTTTGTTTTTGTGATTCAATTCCGTTTGATTTGATTTGGTTCTGACTGAATTGGTTTTGTTTTGTTATGGTTGGTTTTGTTTGGTTCTGTCTGGTGAGTTAAGATAGTACTCACAATCTGTCTGTCCGGTGAGCGAAAGCTCGCAATCTGTCTGTCTGGTGAGCGAAAGCTCGCAATCTGTCTGGTGAGCGAAAGCTCGCAATCTGAATCTGGTGAGGGAATACTCACAATCTGAATCTGGTGAGGGAATACTCACAATCTGAATCCGGTGAGGAAATACTCACAATCTGAATCCGGTGAGGGAATACTCACAATCTGTCCGTCTGGTGAGCGAAAGCTTGCAATCTGTCTGGTGAGCGAATACTCACAATCTGAATATCTGAATCCGGTGAGGGAATACTCACAATATGACTATTTGAAACTCTGAAGCCTGAAATCTGAAGCCTGAAGTCTGAAGCCTGAAGTCTGAAGCCTGGAATCTGAAGCCTGAAGCTGAAGTTAAATCTGGTTCACCACTTCGGTTAATGCAATTAGTTAATTTAGTTTATTTTCAGGGTTGATTTTGTGACAAGCTCCAAGCTTAGTAAGCTTTAGCTTGAGGGGTAGTATTAGAAATAAAATATTTAGTTAGATGTAGTATAATTTCATTTTTTTGTTTAACAAACTCTCGATGATTATTTGTTAATGCATCGTGAGTTTGAGAGGAAGTGTTATATAATAATATTATTAGGGCTTTAAGTATTGGGCTTTATCTGTTAGTAGTCTAGTAGTCCATTAGGAATTATTATAAATTATATTGTAATCCTTATTTTGTTAAGCAATGCAATTCTAATATTATGTAACCTTAGTTGCCTCCTTTGGTATTATCTTAGTTTGTATATTTGATTCTAACAACTTGAACAAAAATCATGAAGATCAAAATCATAAATTAAAAATGGACAAATTTTGTGTTTAAACCCCGTATGTTATGTTGTCAAATATTATTTTTTAATTATTGGTAACAATACTGTAAATGAGTAGATAGTGGGTTAAGTTAAACTAAAATTATGGGTAACTAATAAATTTATACAAATATTTATTTTCACTAATTTTATAACTAAAAATAATCTAAAAATTATTCAATCTAAAGTGTAATTTAATTCGGTAGAGAAGATGAACTTAGCAATTCAATAATGGCGCGATAGACATTTGGAAAAAAGAGCTTGTAAACAAGCATTATTGTTCCAAATAGTTTTAGATTTGTAAATGCATACTTGAATTAATGTAGTGTTTCATAAGTTATAGGAATGGAAGTCTATAGCTTGAATGATCATTGTTGTGTTGTTATAGTGGTCGTTGTTGTTGTTGTTGCGAGTTGTTTTAGGGTCTGTTTGGTTCGAAATAGATAAAGGGGGGGAGAGGAGGAAATATTTTTAATAAAGGGTGATTTTGGTAGAAACTCTCAAATATCTCAAAAAAAATTTCTATTTGAGATATTTTGAGAGTTTCTAGAAAAAATAAAAAATTATATTTAAGAGAGTTTTCAAAAAAAAAAAGTATATATAATATTTGAGAGAGTTTCTACAAAAAAAATATAATATTTGAGAGTTTCTACCAAAATTACCCTTTGTTAAAAATATTCCTTCACATCTAGGGGTGCTCAAATCCAAACCAATCCAAATAAAAACCGAAAACCGGTAAAAAAAAACCGAAAACCGCAAAAAACCGAAATTTTTTGGATGTGTCTGGATGTTCTTTTGTGAAACCGCTGGATCGGATCGGATTTCAGATTGATTTCTTAAAACCGATCCAAACCGAACCAAACCGCATACATATATTTTAAAATTTATTTATCTTTTTATTAGTATAAATATATATATATATATATTGCATTAACCTTTTTTTTTCATTTTAAATTTTGTTAATTAATTTAATCTATTTTAAATTTTGTTAATACTATATGTTAGTTTAATTTATTTATTTTTTTACTTTTTATATGTTTCGAATATAATTGGTAATTGTCATTCCAAAATATTAATTTTCAATATATTATATGTTATATTTTACATCAAACTTAATATTTATTTTGTCAAAAATGTCAAACTATTATTTTGTAGCGTTTTTTATAATATTTATATTTATTAAAAAAATTACAATTTATAATTTGGATATCCAAATTAAACCGCATAATATTGGATCGGATTTTTTTTATTTGTCATCCAAAATCGAACCAAGCCGCAAATGAATTTATTTTTGGATCGGATGAGTTTTTGCCTCAAAACCGATCCAAACCGAACCGCGAGCACCCCTATGAATCACATCCCCTTCCCTCCATCTACTTCGAACAAAACAAACCCTTATTTTACTAATTATTGAGTTGATCTCATTATGTTTGATCGTCTTTTTTAGACGATAGTCTGCCATTATGTTTTACTATATATCTTATGATACTATTGATTAGAGTCTAAGAATGTTATAATTGTATGTATGTATGTATGTTTGTTGTCTTCCGGTTGTTGCACCGGTGCGGTTTCTTGATAGTGTTTGATTATGTGCTTAATTGTTTATTTGTTTACGAGTTATCCGCTTATTTTTTCGGGAAAATAAATAATTATATTTTTTTAATATATTTTATTTAGACCAGCTTGACAAATAAATAATTATATATTTTTTAATACTTATATTTTTTAATAAAATAAATTATTACTTTTAACCACGTTGCAAGTTTTATATCCTTCATTGTAATTTCACTAAAAAAATATTTTTTAAAAAATAGAAAGAATATAAGATAGATGCAAAATTAAAATAAAATTATATGCTTAAAAATAGAAACAAAAAAAGATTATAGATTAGAACAAAACAAAATAATTTATACACATAAAAATAGCAACAAAATATATCAATACGATCAACTCAATATTTTTTTTTGTAAGATCAACTCAATAATCTATTAAAAGAAAAAAGAGAATAAAATAGTCAATAAAAAAATTATAGAAAAAATAAGATGAATATGCATAAAATTAGGAATACAAAAATAGAAACATAAACAATATTTTTCATAAAAAAAATATACTATTAATTATTTTTGACAAAATACTATTAACTAATAATAATAATAATAATAATAATAATAATAATAATACAATAAAGTTAATTGCTATCAAATTTACTAAATTATCCTAAATATTCCTAATAAATTTTTAATTTTGTTATTGAAAAATATACACGGGACTATTATTTGTGACGAATACATAAAAAATTGGATAATTTATCATTGATAATTACAACCAAAATTATTCATTTAATAAGTTTTACAAAAAATAGCACAGTAATTTCATTTATATTTTAAAATATTATATAACAAATTTTTAAATATTTTATCGTAAATAAATTTTCTACTATAATATAATGACAAACTTAAGGGTCCGTTTGACCTATCTTTTTTCGAGCTTATGCAATATAAATTAAGTTTTATGTTTTTTTATAAGTTCACACTAGTAAAAATTGTAATTTTATAAGCTATTTTATCATAAATTACCTTGACAAACTTATAATAATATATAAAAGTTACATAAGTTGTTTGCATAAACTCTAAATAAGAGAAAAAAAAAGTCAGGCCAAACGATACCTAAATATCAAATAAAAATTAATGACCAGTACAAATGCACTTGTCTTTAAACTAGTTTCATAAAAATAATGAAAACACGAGATTTTATAAAAAAAATGAAAAAACGATTAAAAAAAATAATCATTTCAACGTTTTGTTATAGTACTAGTAAAAACGATTTTTAAAACAAACCTGAAGCCCGAAAAAGAAGAATAAAGAAAACAAGAAAAAATGAGGTGTCCTCGAGATTAGTGACTAAATACATCCAAATACGACACCGTTTCATCTGAAGATATAAGCTCTACTATCCACGTCACCCTACTTAGCTTCTTCTAATTTCCTTCATCGTCTTCTCTAACCTCTTCGTTAGGTTTTTCCATCTTCATTCCTCAGTTACACACTTCACCTTCCATTCTCATCAACGCTCTTCACAATCACTCCGTTTCTCGTTTCATCACTCGCTTCTTCTTCCTCTTCTTCTTCTTCGCACTTTTTCCATCGTTTCAGACTCTACCTCCAACGATTTCTACTTTTTCGCTCTTCAAGGTACGATTCCGTTTTCGAAACGATTTTCATGTTTCTTCACGCATCGTATTAGGTTATAGAGTTTTCTCAATTTTTTTTTGTATATTTTATGAATTAGATATGTTAGATGCTTGAGTTCTGGTGAATGCGATGGCGTCTAAAGGTCCAAGGTCTAAGGTTGATCCTGAGTATAAAGCTAAACGGCAAAAGGTTAGTTAGTTCATGCTTCTTTTTCTTTTTCTTTTTCGTCGCTTACGTTTTTTTTATTTTTATTTTATTTTTAATTTTTGTATGTATTTCTGTAGTGTGTTTTTTGTTTTTTATTTTTTATTTTTCGGTTTTATGCATTGATTTTGCTGTGGAATGATATTGTGTTTACTGATTTTGATTTCTTACTCTGTTTGTTATTGTTTCTCAGCTTTGTAGGCTTAGCTTTTCATGCAATGTAACTATTTTTATATAGGATATGAGTTGTTTTCATAAACTATATTGGAGAACTTATGAAAATTGTCATGCGTTTCCATAAGTCATCCGAAATAGTGTCACGGAACTTATGTTAATAGATAAACTCAAATAAGCCAGTCCAAATAGGTCGTTAGTCCTTTGGACATTTATATTAGTGTTGTCAATAGAGGATTGCAGAAAATAATAACGAAATAAAACAGTTGTTCCTATTCCGCTAAGCTACAGTTATAAAGCTACTATAGCCGCTATTTGACAATACTTTGTATTGAATTACATATTGCGGAACAATTGTGGTTTGTTAAAATGAAAAGGGTTACTTAACGGGTGGAATTAGAAGTTAGGATGTGATAGAACTAACTGAAATAGGACTTATTGTGATTGGGATTCGGTGAATTAGAATCCGTTGATTCAAATGCAGAGGCGACGTTGGCTGCGACACGTTCGGTCAGCAAGCCACGTTAAATAGGCGTAGAGGTATCGGCTGTGAATTGTGCTGTTTTCATGTCTCTCTTGTGGCCGATACTGTTTTTGTGTCTACAGTTAGGGTTGTATGTTCCGTCCTTCTGCGAAGGTTTCATGTTCATCTCTGTTATTTTTTTTCCTTTTCCATTCCTCTATTATTTGGGTTTTCTGCAAGAACAATGATATCATCATCTGAAACTCCAACTCATCTGAACAATGTAGTTTTGATACTTTTACTTTTAGAACTTCAATTAGTATTAGTAATTAAGTTATTTTGGCTTTTCATTTTTTATGTCAGTGATAAATGACCTAAATTACTTTAATTTTGTGTATTTTGCTATTTTTAAGTATTTGTGTCCTTTTGGGATTTATGTTTAGTTTGTATATTGTTATTTTAGTCTTCACAATAGCAGTTATTCCGCTATCCGCTATAGCTATAGCGTTTTTGGGGTCCGGCGCTCTGGGTTACAAGATTAACAACATAGTTCTATGTGAGGGAAGATTAACTTCCAGTCACAAAGATGTCATACTCAAAGACTAGAACACTAAGGCAGTGTTGGAAATTTGATAGAACAAACAAGGATAAATCTCATTTCCTTTAATTGAAAGTTATCTTGATTAGGGTTGTAGCCCGACATTGAAACCAAATATATAGATCTTTGTTGAACCCATGGATACCTTTGTTTAACTTGTAGACTAGGGGTTTATGTGTCTTTTTTTTTGTTTTGAAACAAACAAACTCAATGCATTTCATTCATCAACAAAAGTTCGATACAAAGAGGAATGTCTTCTACATAATGGTGACTATCCCATGAAATGGCCGCCCTAGCTAGGGAATGAGCAGCCATATTCGCTTGTCTCCTAACAAAATTTACCTCAAAATTGGACAAAGAAAGCAAACGATTCTTAATACTAGCAACAAGGGATCCAAATTCGGAGACTCCTACATAATTTGAATTAATAGCATTAACTAAAGTTTGCGAGTCAATTTCGAAGATAACATAATTCCACCCTTTTTGTATAGCAAGTTGTATGGCATCAAGCATTGCCACACCTTCCCCCTCTAGTATTGGAATCATATAGTTATACTTTCTAGTTTGGGCACCTTGGAACTCACCATGCAGTTGTGATATTGCCTTGATTTTCAAAGAAACCTGCATCCATATTGATCTTGAGCCACCCTTCATAAGGTTTACTCCAGCTCGGGCTGAGTTGTTCTTCATGCATCTGCTGGAGCTGTGCACGGGCCTGTGTGTGTATCGAACCATGATTGCCACATCTGAAACGCGTTATGACCGACCTAGACCGGTGAGAGCTTTGTGTCGCTCCAAACTGCTGCATTCCTGTTCTGCCAGATGCACCAGTTCAGTGCTGCAACTCGGCCTGCAGTGTTCCGATCCTCATGGCTTCAAATATCGCAAAACAAGACTGCTATGTTATGGAAATTAGGCAATATGTGTATTAAAATATTACTAAGTCCAGCTGCTTCCCAGCTCGCAATTACCCCCAGGACACAAAACAAAAGCATGGTAATCATCTTCCTTATCGTCATTACATAAAGGACAGTTCGTATTACAGTCCCCATGGTGTTGCACCAAACCCACACGCGTAGGAATATATTCATGACAAACCCTCTACATCACATGGCGTGCCTTGGGAGGGGCATTCACTGACCATACCCCGCCCCAATTTTTGCGCACAGCACCCTCCTCCTGCCTCCATCTTTCCTTCATGAGAAAACGGTAACCTTCTCTAACCACATAAACTCTGTCTTTATTCCCATCCCAAATTATTTTATCCTTGCTTGAAGCACCCTAAATGTAGGGGTTTATGTGTCTTAAAATGTAGGCGGTTGGTGCATTTTAACCTAGGAAGGAATACATTTTTAACAGCTAGCCGTGTGATACTTGGATATGCCATTTGCTGATTACATTAGAGCCATTGATGGAAATCTCCATTCTTTCGTGGCTTGCTATTTGCACAGTCAATAGGTTTTTTAGGTCAAGATATGATGTCAAGTTCATTTTTGTGATCTATTGCGTAGTCTATTGATGGTGATCCTCCCTTTTGGGCTTTCTTTGAGAGCTAAGTAGACGCAAGAGCCTTCTGCATTTGAAGTACGGACTGTACAGTGACTGGCTTACCATTCTTTGGAATTTCAGTTGTTACTAATAGTCACAACAGGATCTAGCTGTAGTGGTCAATAGAGGCTTCAACATCATGTCACGAGACAACTATTCCAAAAGCTTGGGCTGTTAATCAGAGACACATGAATTGTTTATTTTATATATCTCTAACACTAGATATAAATTTTTCAGTCAATTGTTCCTTCTTGTGTTAGCTTTGGGGTTGAGTTAGACACAATCTCTAATAATTCTAATATGGCATTACAGCCTCCATGGCCAAGTGACTGAGTTAGATCCTTGCCGCTTGTACTTACAAATGAAATTTAAATTTGAGCACAATGGAGGTGGGCATATGCATTGTCCACCCTTCAAGTCCAAGGGGTGTTGCACGCAGAGGGGTGTTAGATATAAAACATTCGTTTGCTTTCACCCAACAACTTAAGCTTTTGGATAATTGGTTCATGATGAGTGTAATAAGGAGATCAGAAATACTCACCCAAAAGAAGAAGAAAGAAACCATCAAATGGGAACATTTTATTTGTTTATTTTTTGACTATTGCTCTCTTCCCCATTTTCTTAATTTTTTGAATTTTGCTTTGTCAGGCTGTTGAAGCTCCACGGGAGCCTAGACGACCCAAAACTCATTGGGACCATGTCTTAGAAGAGATGGTGTGGCTATCAAAGGTATTCACTTGTTTTTCAACCTCAACATCTGAAATGATTGTTACAGCAGTATTTTAATTTATAAGATTTCACTTGCTATACTTTATGTTTTGCAGGACTTTGAGTCAGAGAGGAAATGGAAATTAGCTCAGGCGAAGAAAGTTTCTTTAAAAGCCAGCAAAGGCATGTTAGATCAGGCTACAAGAGGTGAAAAGAAGATGAAGGTTCTGATTTCTCTTCTATAAATAAATTAATTGTTTACAGAAAGCATATTATGGTCACTGTGTACATGGTTTTTTTACCCCTACTGCACTTTTGTGTGATGAGAACTGCATCTTGTACAGGAAGAAGAGCAGCGGTTAAGAAAAGTTGCACTAAATATTTCCAAGGATGTTAAGAAATTTTGGACAAAAATAGAAAAGCTGGTAAAGTGTTATATTAAATTGATTTCGTTTGATTGCTGGCATAATTTTCATGATTGCCCTTTGACGTCCTCCATTTCATCCTTTGTTGTGTTCCTAGGTTCTTTACAAGCATCAAATGGAACTCGACGAGAAGAAGAAAAAGGCACTGGACAAACAGCTTGAGTTTCTTTTAGGTCAAACTGAGAGGTGGTTTTCTTTTATTTATTTATTCCAATTTTCTTTTGCAATAACTATCAGTCCACTTGATTCTGACATTTTATTTCAAATTTCTTTTGTTTTCAGATATTCAACTATGTTGGCCGAGAATCTTGTGGATGCTCATACACCAGCAGAGAAAATTTCTGCAGAGCATCACATGAGTATTCAATGCAAAGATATAGACGGAGATATTATCAATGAACCTAAGGAAGCCAATGTTGGTGGGTTGAGAGATGTAACTTTAAAATTACAAGTTGAAATTACTTATTTTTTAACTTCTCAATCCATTTTGTAGCAGAGTATCAATCCGATGCACCTGATCACGATGAAGAATATGATGTACAATCTGATGATGTATCGGTAATTTTTTAATCTATTTTACCTGAATACCATTCTCAGATTCTTTGTTATTTTTTTAGTATTTATTTTATATCAAGTGCATGCCATAATCATTACTATGGAATGTATTACAGAACATTATTCAGGTGCTATTGGTGCCATTTCACTCTGCATGAGCTTTAAACTGGTTTTGATGTATGTTAATCTGTACACTGTTTAACCGAGTCCACTTAGTAGGATATAAGCTTGTTGGTTGACTTTTTGTTGTTAACTTACCAATTACCATGTGCATACTGAAATAAGATACTGTATATTTAAAAGAATATTATGTAATAGGGTTTCTTCATTTTCTACTAAGCAAAATTTTAATTTAACCATATGCATACTGAAGAAGTTTTCTCAACCATGACCTTGCTTTTGGAAGTTGAAGTGTTGAACAACACGATTACCGTATTTCTCATCTGTTGTTTCAATGGGTGAAGATTGGTCCAAACTCATATATGGACAGTTAATGATGGTAATGTTTCCAGGATGATGACGAGCAAACCCTCGAGGAGGATGAGGCTCTTATAACTAAAGAAGAAAGGCAAGAGGAATTGGCAGCTTTGCAAAATGAAATGGATCTTCCAATTGAGGAGTTACTCAAACGTTATGCTGGAGATAAAGGTGATTTTTCTTAATAAGAGATATTCTATTTGATGGAGAGAGAGATAGGATATGTCAATTTTATTCTATCAACCAACCTTTTTATCTCTCTGGAATGCTGAACTATTTTACTCAATAGAAGGCAATATAAACCATATAAAAAGATGTTACTTAGTGATAGCTAGGATGGTCCAGTATATGCGGTTTTAAAAGAAAACCATTTAGTGGCCAACTTTGTGTGATTGCCTTTATAGACCACTGGATCATTTATCATGCCGTTGGTTTCTTTACGAATTAGGAGAATCGGCAAAGCATGAAAGTAGTCCAGAGTGTAGTGAAGATGGTGGAAATGTAGTTAGAACTGGTGATGCTGTTGATCAGGAAGAACTATTATCAGGTATGTGGCCTTTTTAATTTGCAGTTTGCACAAGTTATGCTTGTTTCTGACATAGGGCATGGCTACGATATGCAGAAAATGGAGATCATATATCTATCAGAAAAATAGGTACAAACGACTCCAGCATGGTCCCTGGTCGACGTTGTGTAAGTTGTATGTGTTTAATTTTACCACTTTGAATGGCATAGTGAGTTAAGGACTTAGTGTAATGCTCAATTTTTTCATTACAGGATGACAGTAACGGTGATGCAGCTACACCAACAAACAATCAATCTCAAAATGGCGACCATCAATCTGAAAATCTTAAAGAGGTTCCTACTGAGACGGCCAAAGAAAATGTTCCATTTGATTTTTCTGACGAAGAGGTGACATTGCATTTATTTTTGGCAAACATATACTCTTATCCGTGTTTGGTTCATGTATCATTTTTGTCCTCTTTATTTTGTTTTATTACAGATAGCTCCCATTTGTTTAAGATATACGTTACAATGCTTTCAAATTGATAACTCTAATTGGGACACTAAGTAATCTGCATATCAGCAAGTATCTGGCACCTCTTCAGAATTAATTACCCGCGACAATAATGATAGAGAATAACTTCATCAGAGTCAGAAAGCCCAAGTTTCATCTCATTGTGTGATGTCTCAAAAGTCCATATCTCTGTGTTGACTTCATTCCTCACTGTTTTCTATTTACTGTCCTCTCTCTCTCTCTCTCTCTCCCCTAAAACTCCACCAAGAATTTAGGAAAAAATGACTCCAAAATTAAATCTCATTTAGTTCTTTGCGGACACGGAACCACGAGCCAATTAATACATGTAACTTCTCAATACAGTCAGAAAAGAAGAATTGTTCACACTGCTAGTGCATAATTGTTGTTGAATTAATCCATGACTAGTAGTATTTTGCAACTTGACCAACCTTTAATCCATGACTAGAAGTATCTTGCAACTTCACCAACCTTTGTTCTAGTTCATTTGTTCTGTAAATTGGATTTTAGAAAATATCAAGTCCATCTGGTCCTTTTTTTATATTTTAAATTATCTTGGTTTAGATATCAGGCTCTCTATGGGCCTTAAGTATAATGAGGCATCCCGATCCAGGCAGGTTACTCTGGCTTTATTTGGGATAACCTACATGAAAAGTATAAAAAATCAATTTATCATAAAAAAGATGTCCCCAATAATAGAGTAATAATATGCATGTATCAAAATTCATCAAAATGTTCAGAGCCTCTGTCTTCAAAACACTAGCAGTGCCAAGATTGGTGAGAGAGTGAGTGTCAGCCATGTAGAGGAAGACTCTGGAGGAAAGGTTGTCACCTACATGACAGGTGGTTGCAGAGATGAGCGGTGGGGATAGGGTACCTCTGCTTGGAGGCACAATGAGGTGCTCTTGCATGCTGTGGCAGATGGAACCATGGGGTGCTTTCGCAGCTCACTTTTGCATTGAGCTGTGGTGACCGGTGAGCAGGCACGGATGCAAGAACAACCAAATGTGGGCAGCTGACCCCACTTGCTTCTTATTTTTTTAACCAATAATATGTAATTTTGATCTATGCCCCCCACATAAAATGCACAAATGTCCTCACACTACATAATTGGCAAAATACAAGCACAACAAGTGTTTATGGAAAGGCATAAGCAATGAAAGAAACCGATGTGAGTGCTGTGCTTGTATCTCTCTCTTCCAAAGTTCCAATTGTGTCCGCAAAAGCAACAAAATCCTTCTTTTCTTTCTTGTTTATTTACACACACAACACAATCAAGGAAAATAATACTACTCTGGTTGTTTTTTAAACAGTTTAATTAAATTTATTTGGTGAAGTTTGATTCCTTTTTACCTCTTAGTATAAGATTTATAATATTTTCCTCTCATTTGATAATTTCTTGTGCTTGGATTTGAGCTTTTAATATATTGTTTTTCGATTTTAAAAAATAATATATTTAATCTTGACCCTGCATATTGAAATTTCTGGATCCGTCCCTGCCGGTGAGTCAACCTGAATGGGCCAGGTTGGCCCGTTTTCGCAGCTCTAGGTTTTAGTAAACGAGTGAATACAGTGAGACCAACTATGTTACTCCATAATGTGGCTGTGAGATCTTTAACCTACTTAACCTTTTTTTTAGCGAAAAACAAAATAAGAGTGCAAATGCATCACATGATGGAGATGACATCCCGACTAGGCCAAAACCCAATAGTACAATTCAAATTACTGATGATAAAGAGACTTGGGGGATGGACTAGGCCAAAACCCAATGGTACAATTCAAATTACCAACAACATCTGCCTCATTAAAAACCTTACTAGAAAAAACCCCAAAGGGATAAAACTTGGTGAAGGAAAATAGAGTGTAGAGCGAAATATCAAGAGAAAGCCTGTGTCAAAATTCACTAGGAAAGCCTGCTTTATTTATATGTACCGCACATTGCTGTTTCAATTAATATGAGCAATATTCTTGCCTTCGATTTAATAGTTATCTTTTTAATTTGAGTTTTTATTATTAACAAAATCTATTCACTTCCTCACTCTTGTTATGTTTTACCCTTTTTGCGCTTTTCTTTTGCTATTATCATCGTCAAACTGTTTACTTATTCTGACTGTGTTGTTGGTGTGTGTTATGAAATATTGTCAGGAAGACGGTGACTTTTTGTCTGGCACAGAGGATAAGGTACTACTTTATGTGAGGACATAATTGTCATATTTCCATTTTTAAGTTTGTTTTAATTGATTTTGATTATCAATGAGTAGGTGTGGTTGGTAATTGCAGATGATGATTGTCAGCTGTGTGTATATAGCCCTATATTATTAATGTTGCAAACATGCATTTCTGAACTTTGTTCTAAGAGTTTGTAAAGTAACCACAACATTTTTGTTCTTTCAGTTGTATTTTCAGAGTCAAGAATTATTATTATTATTATTATTATTATTATTATTATTATTATTTTGAAAATAGGGAATTATGGGTTTAAAAAAAAAAAAGGAATTATGTTAATATAACATGTATTGGATAATATTTGTTTTATATTATAGAAGTTGTTGGTTGAATAATTTGTTTAATTATTTTGAAGGTTTTACTAATTTACCGGTTTACATTTCTTGGTTGGCCACCTGTGTCTTAACTTCATTACATTGATCAGGATGATGAAACAACCTTATCTGAGGAAGAAAAACTGGACAGAGTTGATGCAATTGATCCAAAGGATGAGGTTAAGAGCTAATCAGCTTATTTTCTGCTCACAGTACTTATGAATAATAATAATTCAGTCAGCTTTGTTCACACACATATACATATATTTATCCTCATGGCAAAGCTATTATTATATGTAGATTGCATTACTACAAAAAGAGAGTGACATGCCGGTTGAGGAACTGCTTGCAAGGTATAAAAAGGTAGGTGGTATTCATCTCTAGTTGTTGCTTATGGCTTAATTCATTGGTATTAAAACAATCATTTAATTTTTTCATCTTCTATTTTTTAGGACCTGAGTGATGATGAGGATCAGGAAGATGAGTCAGATTATGCTTCTGCTTCATCAGAAGACCATCAGAACTCATCAGTCCATGATGATGCTGAGCAGAAGGATCCGGCTGTTTCTGTGGATGAAGATATGAAGTCCGGTGAGCAACTGGCTACCATACAGACGCAGGCAGAAGAACAGGGGGAAGCACCATGTGAAAATTCAGAGGAAAGAGAAAGTGAGGATATAATTGCTGATGCAGCTGCTGCTGCAAGATCAGCACAACCAACTGGAAACACCTTCTCCACAACTAAAGTGCGTACAAAATCCCCCTTTCTACTCAAGTACACTCTTCGTGAATATCAACATATTGGATTGGATTGGCTCGTCACAATGTATGAAAAAAAGCTGAATGGAATTTTGGCGGATGAAATGGGGCTTGGAAAAACTATTATGACTATAGCTTTGCTTGCACATCTTGCCTGTGAAAAGGGAATTTGGGGTCCACATCTAATTGTGGTCCCAACTAGTGTGATGCTTAACTGGGAGACTGAATTTCTGAAATGGTGTCCTGCGTTTAAAATTTTGACATATTTTGGAAGCGCAAAGGAGCGAAAACATAAAAGACAAGGATGGTTAAAACCAAACTCATTTCATGTATGCATAACAACTTATAGATTGGTTATTCAGGATTCCAAAGTTTTCAAGCGCAAAAAGTGGAAATACTTGATCTTAGATGAGGCACACCTCATTAAAAACTGGAAATCACAAAGGTGGCAGACACTGCTGAATTTCAATTCTAAACGACGGATTCTGTTGACTGGTACACCGCTACAGAATGATCTCATGGAACTATGGTCTCTCATGCATTTCTTGATGCCCCATGTTTTCCAGTCACACCAAGAGTTTAAGGATTGGTTTAGTAATCCTATATCTGGGATGGTGGAGGGAGAGGAAAAAGTTAATAAAGAGGTTGTTGATCGCCTGCATAATGTCCTTCGTCCATTCTTACTCCGTCGATTAAAGAGAGATGTAGAAAAGCAACTTCCCATGAAAGTTGAGCATGTCATATACTGTAGGCTGTCAAAGAGGCAGAGAAATTTGTACGAGGATTTTATTGCTAGCTCAGAGACTCAAGCTACTCTTGCAAATGCCAATTTTTTTGGGATGATTGGTGTTATCATGCAACTTCGCAAGGTTTGTAATCATCCTGACCTATTTGAGGGTCGTCCAATCGTCAGTTCTTTTGATATGTGTCGGATTGATATTCAGTTAAGTTCTTCTATTTGCTCCATGCTCTTGCCTAGCTCCTTTTCGACAGTTGACTTAGAAGGGTTGGGTCTTTTATTTACTCATCTTGATTATGGCATGACTTCTTGGGAGAGTGATGAAGTGCAAGCCATTGAGACCCCTGCTACTTTAATTATGGAACGCACTGATATGGCTGACCTGGAAGTAATTAAGCCTGGACTGAAATGTCAGAAAAAGCCTCATGGAACAAACATTTTCGAAGAGATTCAAAGGGCAATTTGGGAGGAGAGGATAAGAGAGGCAAAGGAACGTGCGGAAGCTATTGCATGGTGGAACTCCTTGAGGTGTAAAAAAAGACCCATCTACTCAACGACTCTAAGGGACTTTGTTACCATAAGGCATCCTGTATATGATATTCATCAAAAGAAGGCAAACCCTGTTTCATACTTGTTCCCATCAAAACTGGCAGACATTGTTCTCTCTCCAGTTGAACGATTTCAAAGGATGATTGACGTGGTTGAAAGTTTCATGTTTGCAATTCCTGCTGCCCGAGCATCCCCTCCTGTTTGCTGGTGCAGTAAAAGCGAGACAACTGTGTTTCTGAAGCCATCTTACAAGCAGCGATGCTCTGATATTCTGTCTCCACTATTGTCACCAATCAGGCCCGCAATTGTTCGTCGGCAAGTATATTTCCCAGATAGGCGACTTATACAATTCGACTGTGGAAAATTGCAGGAGCTAGCAATTTTGCTGAGGAAATTAAAATCAGAAGGTCACCGAGCTCTGATATTCACTCAGATGACTAAGATGCTTGACATATTAGAAGCGTTCATTAATTTGTATGGTTATACTTACATGCGGTTAGATGGATCAACCCAACCAGAGGAGAGGCAGACATTAATGCAGCGTTTTAACACAAACCCCAAATTTTTTCTTTTCATCTTGTCAACTCGCAGTGGGGGTGTTGGTATCAATCTAGTTGGAGCTGACACGGTTATTTTTTATGATAGTGACTGGAATCCTGCTATGGATCAACAGGCTCAAGATCGGTGCCACAGAATTGGCCAGACACGTGAAGTGCATATATATCGATTGATTAGTGAAAGCACCATTGAGGAGAATATTTTGAAGAAAGCAAAGCAAAAGCGAGCGCTTGATGATTTAGTTATACAAAGTGGGGGATATAATACTGAGTTCTTTAAGAAGCTTGATCCTATGGAACTGTTTTCAGGTCATCAAACACTTTCAATTAAAGACACGCAGAAGGAGAAAAACCAGAACAGTGGAGAAGTTTCTGTAACTAATGCAGATGTGGAAGCTGCATTAAAACATGTAGAAGATGAGGCAGATTATATGGCACTAAAGAAAGTTGAACTGGAAGAAGCTGTGGATAATCAGGAATTCACAGAAGAAGCCAGTGGGAGACTTGAAGAGGATGAGTATGTAAATGAGGATGATGACCCTCAAGAATTAGGTGACTCTGTTTCCACTTTGAGTAAAGAGAATACATTAATGCTAAATGGAGCTGATCTTATGGAAGATAAACCCCCCTCTATTGTTGCCAAAGAAGATGATGTTGACATGCTGGAAGATGTGAAACAGATGGCAGAAGCTGCAGCTGCAGCAGGACAGGCTTTATCAGCCTTTGAAAATGAGCTACGCCCTATTGATCGATATGCCATTCGTTTTCTAGAGATGTGGGATCCAATTATAGATAAAGCAGCCTTGGAATCTGAAGTCAGGATTGAGGACACTGAATGGGAATTGGATCGCATCGAAAGGTATAAGGAGGAGATGGAGGCCGAAATTGACGAAGATGAAGAGCCTCTTGTATATGAAAGTATGCACCTCACTGCTCCCTCTGATTCAATTTTGTTTTGAAACTATTGCTATTTATGTTTATAAAAATGGTTGTCATTAGATTATACCTCTTAAAAGTGTAATACAGGCAGAGCAGTATCCAAATAACACCTCTCTAGCATAGTTTAGCTGATAAATTACAAGACATGCTATAAAATATCCTGCATTTTATGTTCTTCTGTCCGTTCATCAGACTGGATCCATTTATAAACATACTTAACATGCTTCTCCTTTTTCATTGAACTTAAAAATTTAAATTAGTCTCTAGGGATACATTCCATGCTTGCAAATGCTTACTTTATCAACTTATTCAGCTAATTAGTTTTCATAAATATTAGCTAACAAAGTATTTGGTCTGTATGCATGTACAATTGTGGGATTAAATCTTTCTTTTCTTGGTCTGTATATTAGGCTGGGATGCAGATTTTGCAACAACGGCTTATCGACAGCAAGTAGAAGCCTTGGCTCAACATCAGGTCTGTTGGATCAACATTGATTTCCTTTTGTTTTATTTCTTGTCTTGTCGTTATAGTTTAATATGTTTGCTTTAATATTCATGTAGTTAATGGAGGAACTTGAATATGAAGCTAAACTGAAAGAGGAAGCTGAAGAAGAAAAAAAGTAAGCCATCGCTAAACTTTCGTCGTCTCCTCCTCCTTCACTGTCTTTGAAAAAGTGAATCTGCAGCATCTTTATGGAAACGATTTTTGTCACCTTATAAATCTAATATTCTTCTTATGAACTATCTTTATGGTGAGGGTAGGGTTTTTTGGTATAAATCCTGGCTTAAAAATCTGCCTAGTTCTGATAGTTTTTAATGAATGATAGTTTGAAATATATGGAAACATGGTAACACTCTAAATATGACAATACATGATAAATCTGTATCTTCCATTTTTCAGCAGGACTCCGGCACCAAGTGTTTCAAAGCCCAAGCCTAAAAAGAAACCCAAGAAAGCAAAGTTCAAATCTCTGAAGAAAGGATCTTTAACCACTGGCTTAAGAACTGTGAAAGACGAGCTACGAGCAGTGCCAATGGCCATAGATGATGATGTTGCCACTAGCCTTGATTTTGTGTCTCCAAGTTCGAGTACACATAAAAAGCGTAAGAAGTCTAAATTAACAACTGATGGTGAAGAAGAAAAGAGATTTAAGAAGTCCAAAAAGTACAAGAGGGATCCTCATGACATTTATGATTCAGATTTAGACTCCAACTCATTAGATATGCAGCAGGATGATCATGCAGAATCAGATCCATGTAAAAGTCTGGTTGTGTTGGAACCGAAAACAGTTGGCAGGAGTAAGATGGGAGGAAAAATATCCATCACTCCAATGCCTGTGAAACGGGTCTTTATGATAAAATCAGAAAAATTGAAGAAGGGAAATATTTGGTACAAAGATTGTATTCCATCAGCTGATTTTTGGCTGCCTCAGGAGGATGCAGTATTGTGTGCAGTTGTTCATGAATATGGTCCTAACTGGAGCTTTGTTAGTGAAATACTTCATAACATGACTGCTGGTGGGGCATATAGGGGGATATATCGTCATCCTGTCCATTGCTGTGAGAGGTTCAGAGAATTATTCCAAAAATACGTCTTGTTCTCTATGGATAATGCAAATCATGAGAAAATCAACAATACATGCTCTGGAAAGGCTCTTAAAGTAACAGAGGTTAGACCAGCAATTTTAAAATGTCTTGTATCCCCGCTTTTATTATTTGCAGGTTATAGTGGTGATCTTGTCTATTTTAACTTATCATCATATTGCAAGTTTTATTTACTGTGTTGTTTGAACTTTGAAATTGTTCAAGCAATATATTGAGAGAATCAAAGAAACCATAGGAAAATGTAGAGAGAGATTGGAGGATATAAATTGTAAATGGTAGAAGTGTCTAATCTTCTTGTAATGTCGAAAGAACAGATAACTTTTATAGAGGCAAAACTGCTGTCTAAGCTTAACAGAATTCCGTCACAACTAAAATAACCAACTCTTACTGGCAGTTGCTGCTGTACATTAAAGTTATACACATATATAAGCTACACAGGTAGTAGGGTTCCCGAAATGTAAAGATGTGCATGTAACAGGAAGTCTGACATTGTTGCAAAGAGCTTGATATTTCTGTTCAAGCACTCGTCTATGACCTTTTTTTGTTCTAGAAAAGGTCATCAGATAGAGCCTTTATGTCTTATGCATCTCATACCAAAAATAGTGTGCTGACTTGGCCTATGATACATCTAATACTAACAATACAGTTGTCCCTTCATGGCTTGGCCTTGATAAGCCTTAGGGTCAGATCCGCAACCAACACTTACCCCTCAAGTTGGGTCATAAATGTCAATCGTGCCATAACTTGAATATTATGTTTTCATAGTTGGCTCTAGGAAGTGCCTTGGTCAAGATGTCAGCAATTTAGTGACTTGAGGGTGTTTGCTAATGTGAAATTAACCCATAGACAATCTTCTCCTCAATGAAGTGCCTATCGAGTTCCATATATAAGTAAGCTTTTGATCTCAGATATGGCTGAAGTGTTGTCCACATTTTAGTAGGTCTGCCCTTGGCTGCATTCCAGATTTCTGCAGCAGTATCATAGCACAGGAAATTTTTGCTTGACTCATTTGTCATGTAGTTAAGTAACCATAACATCACTAAATTGTTCTCAAGTTTCCACCTAGCGTGGTTTAGATCAGACTTTGCTGGAATTTAGCCTCGCCAGTGATGTAGTCGTCTTTGCTGTTTCCTTGAAGGAAGATGTGGACAGTTATGGCCCATTGTTTATGCTTTTAGACATTGAATTTGTAGCTAGTATTGGGAATTGTTTCGGCATGCATGGTAGTGTTTCCAGTACCGTTGGGCTCACAGATTGTTCAGAAATACTGCTCTGATACCATGTGAAATTCTTCACAGTTCTCATTGATATGATAAAAAATACATGAAGATATAAATTAAATAGCCTAGTGAATATAATCAAATAAGGAAACCAATTAACTCCTATATTTACAAGGAAGGAAAGATTCTATATGATTCTAAATGGAAAACAATTTTTCCTATGATACAACGAATAATAACAATACAACTTTTAATTAAATGTGTTTGGTTCAACTTTTAGGAGGGGAGGGGAGCAAAATCCCTCATAAACTCAATTTTTGCTTTCCCCCAAATTGGGGGATTTGGAGGGGAGGGGAGGCAAGATATGTCATTACAATTTTAATTATATTGACATACTTATCCTCATATTTGTTTTAAAATACCAAAATTATCCTTACCTGCATTTTTTTATGTTGTTAACTTGGTAATTTTTTTAAGGCTTGTTGTTACGTTGATTATTATTATTTTTTTGGTTACATCGTTGATTATTATTATCCATATATTATATATAATTTTTGTTATCTATTTTCTATTCAAGGCTTGTTGTTACGTTGTATATATTTTCATACACAATTTTTTTTTTTATATTTGCTTTGCTCTTTCTTGCCTGGTCATTTTATATAACGTTAATATTCTTTTTTTTTTTTAACTGTTTTGTTATATCGAGTTCCATAATGATTTGAAAAGTATTATCAACAATTGATTTGTGGAGTTTTTGAGTCTATTGAGTTTTTATATTTAGTTATTACTTATAAAGTGAATAATTTTAAAATCATGAGACTCTTGTAAGATTATAAGGATAAAAAAGTAATTTAGTTTTATCATGCCTCCCTGCGTGAACCAAACACATTTGCAATGAAAATCCCTTCCCCCCCCCTCATTAAAATCCCTCCCTTCCCCTCTATTGAACCAAACAGGCCCTTAGTGACTCAGCCTTGATTAGGGGCCGATCTGCAATCAACAGTTTATGGATAGGATTATTATTCTGTCCATACGCGAAACCTCCTATCCATGTGTTCTTGGTAAAGCAAATTACCTACATGGATACAATCTGTGGGGATCTGCTAGCATTATTTTTAGAAGTATTCCATGGTTTTGGGCTCATCTCCACTCCTTTCAGCAACTGAAAGTGAGACGATCTGTACGTACTCTGGAACTTCTCACTCCACCTACTAACTATGGTATTAGCCAATGATGTCCCCAAAATCCTCCTTGCTCCCGCCATTTTGAAGAGATTCTTGGCATTGCAAATTAAGGCAAACCTCACTACCAATCAAACCATCTTACATTGCTCGAGAGGTTCAAGGGTTTTACACCTCCAATCAGATCTATTTATTCAAACAGTATTGGATTTGACTGGAATTTTTTACCAAGAAAGAACGAGAGCACAATCTCCCAGCTATGGAGGAAATCTCATAGGCCATATAGCTCGGTACTTATACCAATAACAGAATTACAACCCTATTAATTGGTACCTCCTTGTGTCTTTCACCTCTATCAGACCCACTAATTCTCCTTGCTTACTAATTGGCACCCTCTTTCATTTTGGACCTGTGGGAATAGACATATTATAGGATTGTAGACTTAGGTTTGGGTCCAGTTGACCAATCAGGGCAACCCTTGTAATGAAGTCTGTCTTCTTGTTGATCTAAATAATTCTTAAGTCTTTATAATTTTTTTTCCTCTTATCTCTCTATATCATTTCTTCTCATCGATCTGTAACATGATCTCTTTTTGCAGGATAACATTCGAATGTTGTTAGATGTTGCTTCTGAGCAGGCAAATAGAGAGTTATTACTGCAGAAACACTTTTTTGCATTGCTTTCTACTGTCTGGAAAGCGGCACATGTTGACCGTAGACAAAATCTACACGCCACTTGCAACGGTCTCTATTTCGACCAGAGTTTCTTCTCTTCAATTGGCCAGCATTCACAAAATCCCCTGAACAAACCCTCTGAAAGGATGACATTTGCTAATTCGGCCCAGAGCAAAATGTTATTGGCAGCTGCACTGGATGACTTTGGAAGTAGGCCAGAGAATGACAAAATAGTCCTCTCTAACCAGGGTAAAGATATGCTGGTGACTGAAGATCAGGTGGATATAACTCTGGAGTTCCCGAAAGAGGAAAGTGATTCATTATCCTCATTTCCATCTGTTATAAAGTTATCAATAAAAGGGGATGAAGCACCACCTTCTTTAAATAAGCACACAAGAAGTCATCATCTTAAACATTGTTCCGCTGCTGCTGAGAATCGTTTCAGGTATAGCTGAATTAATCGGTTTTAGTTCATGGTTTGTTGTGTCAATGAAGTTTGGCGTATCGTATTTAATTTCATTATAAACAAAAATTTGGTTTAATGGTGTGGTCTGTCCAAATCTCGTCAAGAACACTATTTTTTCATCAAGTTCAAATTCAAATTATATCTTCTAGTAATTTTAGGTTCTTTGTGAGTTGCTGGGGCTTGGTTTGCTTTGGCATTTGATTTCCAAAGCATGTCATTTGGCAAAGAATGGTTGACATGATTCAATTATTCATATTATACTATTTATTGTTTCTCTGTACCTTGGAGAATTATTGGTCTTTTTTCTTGGTTCTTCTGTTGAAATGTATGAATCAGTATTGAGATAATTTAATAGGATGTGGTAACAGGATTTGATATTGGTGATTGAATATACTTTTTCTTATAAATTTTTTATATTTAATTTCTGTTGCATTGATATGTTGAAGAGATACTTTTGAGTTTTTTCCCATGTTTTTAACTTTGCAGTTATGCTTTTCTTGGCTTATACAGTTAACACAGCCTAGTTGATTAGTCTTTGCTTTGGTGGGTGGGGGTGGGGACATCTGCTCATGTTTTCCTTTTTATTTTGGCCTACATATACATCCTTGTCATGCTGAAACAAAATTCCCCTGATTCGTATTGTATTCTGTATCACGTGTTAATGATCCAATGAAGTATATGTGTTCTTTTTTGCTGCTTCATTGAATTTCTCCCATAATCTACAATTGTGAATTCTGTGTATAAGAAATAAATCTCCATTGTTGCAGTTGGTCATTGTTTACCTCAACAAAAAATTAGTGCTGAAAAGAATGTATTTTTTTTTACCGATTTATCAATAAATGCTAAAATTTATTTCCCTGAATGCTTAGTTTTTGAAGCATTTATTTTTTTCTTGGTTACTGTTGGAGAGTTGCTTATGGTGTTTCACTTTTTTGTTTGTATGTTTTCCCCTCAGGGAGGTAGCAAAAGCTTGTGAAGAAGACAGTTCTCGATGGGCTTCATCAGCATTCCCAACAAATGATGCAAGGTCTCGACCTGGATCCAGGGTACAATCTTCTGGAAAGCAAAGGTCTTCCATCTCGGACGTTATTAAGCCATCTAGATCAAAGACCAAAAGACCTTCAGTGGATTCTAGTGAATTGCACCGCCATCAGACTGGTCCGTTATTCCCGCCAATGCCGTCGCTTCAGGAACCGACTTTGGATCTCCCTTCATCTACTGTGGACAATTTTGGATTTGACATGGAGAGCGATTTTCCCTTTGATTTGAATGGGGAAAGTTCACTGGAAAGGGAGGATTTTGGATTGGTCCCACATGATTATATAGCTGAGTTAATCTCAGGGCTTGATGATTGTACTACATTCCCTGAATATACTGATATTAGATAAGGACCAAACCATGCCTGAAATGCAATTTCAAATGACTCTTATCCATTGAAGTATTGGCATACACTTGACAAAGTTAGTCTTGGTAAGTTCATGACTTACTGTGGGCTTCAATTGAAAATGTACGTTCTTAGCAGCAGATTCTAGCAGGTCATTTTTTGGATATACATACAAAACCAGGTCAAAGTGAATTGGTTTTGTAGTTTGATTACTCTATGAAGTTATCTTGGCAGCAGATTCTACCAAAAGCCAGTTGAAGGTTTCAAGATGCGATAATATACGGAGTTGTAGAGCGCTGTCAATTTATGTGTTGGTTTGGGTCTCAGGTCGGAATTTAACAGCACCATTTACCCATAGGAACAGCGTAGGTACTGATCAGTGTAAATGAAAAGGTTAAGGCCTTCATTTATTTTTTAATTACCCCTACCATGGCACACATTAATGTGCCTGAGATGTGCACGCATGCGTATATATGTTTTTAAATGGGGCTTGCTTCTGGTTTAGAGAAAATTAGTTCATTAGTGTTGGCTGTTCATAAATCCCTTTTAGATCCATCTTAGATTATTTTGATTTTAACATGAGAAAATGAGTTATTTTTCTTAAACATAGTTTCCAAACCGCACCATTAAAACTCCTTTATATGTCATTTGCACTATAATAACTTCACTTGCAGTCTGCTTTAAAGAGGAAAAATTGCTACCTGCTCAGAAGAGATGTGTGCAGCTTGATGATATAAAGAGGAAAAAAGAAAGAAAATTAGACTTGCAAAGCTTTGGTGTCTTTATTTTGATCGAAAGTTATGTTCTATGCTTTGCTATATTTTGGTGCAAAACTATTTACTTTTGGGCAGTTCTTTGAGTTTGCAATATTTTCTGCAACCAGCAGCGCAAAACAGAAACATCAAATCCAAACTGAAACTGAATGGAACCAAAAGGTTGGTTTTTAAAATGGAAGACCGATCTTAGTTAGCAACATTGTAAACTAAAAAAAAATGGAGTACCAAAATTTCAAAAAGTTGAAAATAAAGGGACTAAAATTGTATTTAAATATAAAATTAAATGTGTTATTGCCAATGTACTTTAGGTCGTTTGGTGAAGGTTAACATGATGAAGGACCATTAAGGGGATCAACAACTTGATTTGAACGGAGGATTAAAACTTTAATTTAGACAAAATAGGAGGTAGAAATCTATTTAATTTTATAAATTGTAGAACAAATTACGGGGTGTATATTTAAATAATGTTATATAATTTTATTTTATTTTTAAAAAAAGAGATATCAATCAAACACTAGATTGCGGCAGGATATGATACAGTTATCCTATCATGTCTCTTTATCTTGTGCACCAAACGAACCCTAGTAGTAAAGGACACCTATTTTAAATGGAGAGGATCCTTGCCAATAATAGGATATGGTTAACAAGTAGACAAGGGATACGGATTCTAGTTTCGGATTCCGAAACTGACACCCTTTTTTTTTACATTACTGTTCATCTTCAAGGGTTAATTTGACGGCTAATGCTACGGTGGACCACCTTCACAAGTGGTCCACTGTGGACAAGTGATTTACCGAATATGAATTTTATGAAATTCATTGTTGGATTAAAAATTTATATCGTATATATCATCTATAAATTTTTTAAATTTTTTTGAAAATCATTTGATATGTTATTGAGACACATCAAGATTAATGGTTTATTAAATAACGTAAATCTTGGGTCTCAATAACATATCAAATGATTTTCAATTTTTCTAAATTTTTTTATGGATGATCTATATGATATAAATTTTCAATCCAACGGTGAATTTTGTAAAATTCGTATTCGTTATAATATTATTCAAATTGGTCCATCATGAATCACTTGATAGTGGTCCATATTATAATTTACCTTAATTTGACCCAGTTGCTATCCAAATAAAAAAACGGTTGTTCTAGCAATTTTACACATAATTTTAAGCATCTAAATCACATAAACATAGAAACCAAATAAATTCATAACTAAAACTCAAAAAAAAAAAAAAACCACAATAGGAAAAATGGAAGAACCAATATGAAACAAGACAGAGACAACAGAAAAGCTCTGATACCAAATGTTAGATAATTCAACTGATCATGTGTTCCTGGAAAAAAATGCGGATAATAGAAACTAAGTAATTACCTCCAACCATTGTTACAGTCTTATGATGCACCGCTTTTTGAGTCTTCCAGGCTCTCACTTTTTACTATATATATGGAGTATATATTCTGAATGGTGGAATGAAAGCAAACTTAGCTACCAAAGACTGTTTTATAGACTGAATTCTACCATCAAGAATTCAGAAGTCATTATCACCTAAATAATGACCCTCTAAAATCAAAACTCCTAAAACATATGGACCACTTAAATGTGGGACTTTACTAATAATTAAAATATTAACTGTTGTGTTTTTACATTCTTCCATTTGGTTCATAGGATCTAATGTTGCATGGGTACTCCATTTTAGACAGAGTATCAGTACCGGGTATGTACCGGGTACGTACCAGGTACCGGTACGAGTATGGTACTCTCCCGGTACGCACCGACGCCGTACCTATTTTTCTTTTTTGTTTTTTGCATTGGGTACACGCGTGGTACACCAATCCAAAAAAAATATGATTTTTTTTTCTCTTTTTCTTTTATTAGTTTTTTTTATAGGAAGATTTAGGTTTTTTGTTTGTTTATAATATAAAAGTAGCAACTACGGCTAAAAAACAATAACAAAGTAGCCGCCGAAATTATTCACTCATTCATTAAAAAGGAATAGGCTCAATTCACAGAGAGATGAAAATCTAGTTTTTATTCATACCAATCTTCGTCTTCTCTCGAGGAAGAGAAATAGTAATACTTATAATGAAAGTGCAACAAAAATGTGGGATATTCGTATAGATGAATGAGATTTATTTAATATATAGTTGATATTCTTGAAATTGTTAGTCTTTCTCACGGTGAACCTAACTAGAGGTCGCTTTTTTTAGTGATGATGGAGAGGGAAACAATTGACTCTTTTTGAGCTAATTGCTTTTTAATTTTATATTTTGATGTTTCGAACAATTTAAATTACTTTTAAAGTGTGGTGTGATATTTCTTATGTTTAATTATTTGTTTTAACAATATAATTCTATTATTTAATATATATAATTATATTTTTAAAAAAATAGCGACGTACCCGTACCATAGTTTTTCTAAAAATGACGTACCCTTTACCGGTACCCATATCAGATACCGGTACCGTACCCGCATCCTGACAACATAGGTCATCTAATTTGGTCTCTATAAACATCTCAAATTTTGTTTTTAGCCTCTATAAAATTTTGGAGCAACTTTTGGGCAGTAGAGTATTTCCTATCATGATATTTAACACTACTTTAATTAACTTTTTTTTTGTCACAAATCTATACCATACTCCAATACATTTTTGACAATATGGTTACAATTATTATTACAAAATAAAATCTATGCCATGAATTTATGAAAAAAATACTATTCGATATAAAATAAAAATAATAAATATTTTTTATTATCCATAAATTCTAGCTCAACTCACAAAAAAATGTCAAAATTATTAGGGTTGGACGTCATGATCATGGTTCAAATCCCGCATCCTTCACTTATGTGTGTGAGTTTATATCAATTGTGACATTTCGTCTATGTACGAAAGAAAAAATTTATTTGAAGGAAAAATATAGTATTTAAAGATGAATCTTAATTTACGATCGGGAGGGGACTGAAACCACTTGATGCCAGAATTGACACTCGAACCAGATTCAACAAAACAAAAAAATCTTAATTGCTAAATTAAATAATTTTTAACCAATTTTTTTTTTGCTTAAAACAAAGTTACTATTTTTTTCTTTCTTTTTTTTTTTTTAAGATTTTTTTTAGATAACCAAAATATTCGAGGAGTAATAATAAATACGTACTAGTATTATCCGCAGTGTCTTTGCTGCTTATGTTTTTGTCTTTCGAACCTTTCTTCTTCGTTCTCTTGCCTTCGCTCTTTTCATCCTCTCGTTCTTTTCAAAACCCTCTTCTTCCTTCGTGTTCCATTCAACTCTAGGGTTAGGGTTAGGGTTTTTCCCCCTTTCTATCTAATTCCATCACACCTCTCTCTCTCTCTCTAGGCTTTAATTTCACTTTTCTTTGGATCTCGATCTACTTATTTCTGTTACTGCAATGGACGCTCGCAAGCGTGGAAGGGTTGATGCTTCCGTCAACGTTAACGGCGGCTCCGTCAAGAAAACCAAACAAGGTTCACCTCTCAATTTCTCTCTTCATTATAATTTTTGTTTAATTTTTTGATTTTATGATCTTTTTATGTTTGTTTGTGGTTCTTGCAACTTGTATGCAATTCTTGTTTAAATCTCATAAACGATACTAAAAAAAATCACTTTTTTTTTGATAGAAAAAAAATCACTTTTTTAAAAGTTGTTTGTTTCTTGTTTATGTAGAGATATACATATGCATGGTTTTGTTGCTTATTTAGCTTAAATTTTCCATTTAAATTAATTTTAGGATACATGGTTTTGTTGTTTTTGATTGCGTGAAATATTATAAAAAACAACAAAACACCAAAAAAATCCTTCATTGTCATTGGTTATGTGAAATTCAACCACATACTTCTTCAATTGAAGCAATTAGCCACTCAAAAATTATAAAACTTTGTAAGTAAACAATACCCTCTCAAACCGTGTTGTCGAAATTGTAAGCCGGTACAATCCAAATCAAAACATTTTAAACCGAAAAACATCGAGTACAACCAAAATCTTAAATATTAAACCCTAAATAGCAACAGAGTTGTGTAACTGAGAGTTTCAAAGTTTAAGATGATTGCTTCAATTGGAAGCACAAGGGGGGAAATTTCACATGACCCTGAATTGAAGGTTTCTTTAATTCCAAAACATTATTACTACTCAAACAAAAGAATAATTTTTGTAACAGCTTTTTGGAATAATGTGTACTAGATTTAATAAGTTAGAGAAAATGAACTGAGAAAAAGTAATTAATGTTTTGCAACAGAAATGGACTCTTTATCAAGTGGTGTAGGAAGCAAAACGAAGCCTTGTACCAAGTTTTTCAGGTTCTAATCTATTCCTATCTAAGAATTAAGCCTTGTAATAATTGTCATAATTCGTAAAACTAAATTGTGTAATTATGCATATTAACTTGGTATTCAAAGCTTTTATACAGGTACATACTGTTCATTGATCTAATCAAGAGAATAATGATTTATTAATGGAGTTCGGTAAAGATAATAATTTTCAGGAAAACCCATGGCAATGGGAACACTATATCTAAGATAATTGATTATTTTTCTCATCCATACACTCTGTTCCTTAATAAGTTTAAATGTTGCTTTCCATTTAAGGATTAATAACTTTTCAGCTTTACTGTGTTCTATTCCTCATGAACCCACCTTGCAATTGGTAATACAATAACTGAGTGTTGGATCAGGTGTTATGTCCAAGTTACGTTTATGTATGTCTAAAATACAATAACTGAGTATTGGATTTGTAACATATTTCAAGAGAGAACTTTGTTTTTAGTCACCTATAACTTCAACTAACTAGTTGTATCCAATCTCGCATTCTGGTTCTATCAAGCTTTTGGTAAAAAATTGGAGGTAAATCTCATCAAAAGATGTGTTGTTCAATATTTTAAACCACTCTCTCCAGATAGTTATGTTCAAAATCTTTCGTTCCCTTTGTTCCATAGCAATGGTGATTTCTTGATCTGCTTTGTTGCATGGTCACTTCTTTAGTTCTTTTATCTTCAAGACAAGTTTCTATTTTACCCAAAATGCTCTCCATAGATATATAAGATATAAAAATCCTTCACGACTATAAAGTCTGTTCGAGACTTACCTTTGATTGCATTCTGTGTGTTTAGGTAGTACTGAGGTGCATCTGCAATGATTATTGTGGTCAATTAAGAAATAGGGAATTCTTGGTAATTTTTTTTAAATCAGGAATAATCATCCAAGTCCATAAAAAACCTATTGGTAATGTCTTTAAACGAAATGTCAGTGTGTGCTGTGTGCTTTGTTTACCACATACATCTGGTTCTTTGTGGTTTTGTGCCGTGCCACAACAGTGTTTTTGTTGTTTTTCCTAGCTGTATCTATGTTGCTGTTGCCACTGCTCTTGGCTGTCCTGTGGTTTTTGCCGAATCTGTTTTTGAACTTCTGTGCTGCATAATCTTTTCAACATTGATGCAATATATAATTATGCTTTTTTTCAATTGACTGCGGTTTACAGGTTATAGTGTTTGGATTTGGCTCGTTTAAAATAAGAGGTTTACTTTAGAGGATATATTGTAGACTAGAGGTATAACCATTCATTGGAAAATCAACGGATGGAATTTTTAACTTCTTTCCTCAACAGTTCTAACTCTGTCATTCACCCAATTAAGTGTGCCCCTTTAGTTGAGCTACATCCATTTTGCGTATGTGAATTCATGTTTGATTTTAAATATGTTATTTCGGTAGGATCTTTCAATTTGTATCCCGGCTTCATAATACCCTATCATATTCATATGTCAAATCGTCATCCAAACCACTGCCTTCTAGGTATTTCTTGATAGATTCTTCATCTAATTTACTCTGCCTCTAGCAATTGGGCTAACCTCCATATAATTTACCCTCCGTACTACGGAGTCTATAGATCTCCTCACCGGGTGCCTCCTCCACACATGCCCAAACCAACCAAGTCTAGATTTAACCGTCTTTTCTTCAATAGGTGCTTGCTACCCCAACGCTGTCTCTCCCTCTAATATATTATTCTTAATCCTATCCTATCTAGCATTTCCACATACCTAGCATTCTTGTTCTGCTACACTCAATTTACTCTAGAGTAGGGGCATTTAAGTTTCTTATTCGAAGGGGATGCTGCACGTTGTTGGGTTTTGCAAACTCTAGCGTCATAGTGAAGCCTAGTCTCGTGTTATGGTTGTATCAATTCTGCATCCTGTACGAGGATTCTTACTACTATTTGAAATAGACACCATTAACTTATCTGGTTTGATTACTGCCAGTGTAGTGATTTAGCACTTTCTAACTTTTGGTGGTTAGAATATTTTCATCAACTTAACCCATTTGGAAACCTACCATTGGTTTTTCCCATTACTCCGTACACGCTTAGTTTAGCATATTAAAGCCAATGAGATATGATTTGGTTCCTGTGAAGTAACTTATAGGGTAGTGTAATATCTATCCTTTGGTGGACATAGTATGATTCATTAACTTAACACCATTGGAAAGAAAACCTACCATTGGTTTTTCCGTCAATGATTGTACACTCTGTCATGCCTATTATAGCCAATGAGATCTGGCCATAAGTTAACAAATAACATTGCGATAGTCATTGTTCCGATAGACAGGACATGCATAAATGCTTCTGTGTGCTATTTTCAACTCTTGGGATTACTCTTCCATTCCTCTGCAGCAGTTGTTGTATTATCTAAATCAAAATAAGGTTTTTCATATTTTGTTGACTCTGTTAAGTTGAAATGTTGATTAAGAATTAAGATATATAGTGGAATGACGTATTATAGAAGAGACTCATTAGTCATTATGCTAAAACTGTGACCTGGTTTGTATGTGCGGGTGTTGCTGCCTTGCTGAATCTCTGCCCCATGTCACCTTTATTACTTTCCCGTGTTCAGTCAAGAATACCTACTATTAATCATTCACTTCAAGAACTTACTTTTGGGTTATCACATTTTTTTAAATTTTATTTGAGCATAGCACATGCATGATAATAATTTTATTTGTTTCTTTATGTTTTGCCATCCACATTTACATTCCTATATTCTTCTTAAGGAGGAAATTATTTACTGTTTATTTTTTTGTTACTATAGAAATCAGGAAATAAAAGGGGGAAGGTTGCAATTTTTTTTGTTACAGTAATACTTTAATATGATGATGATGATCTCATTTTGTTGTGCCATACCTGTTAATTTTGCAGCATTGCTGGCTGCCCATTCGGTGAGGGTTGTCACTTCTTGCATTTTGTTCCCGGTGGTTATAATGCTGTTGCCCAGATGATGAATTTAAAATCTGCTGCACCTCCTAGAAATGTTCCTGCGCCACCACCAGTTTCTAACAATGGTTCTGCACCACATTCTGTTAAAAGCCGCATATGCAACAAGTTCAATTCTGCTGAAGGCTGCAAATTTGGTGACAAGTGCCATTTTGCCCACGGTGAATGGGAACTTGGCAAACCTTATGCTCCATCAATTGATGATCACCGTCCTATGGCACCCACAACAGTTAATCGTATGGTTGGTCGAACAGAGGCTCCTTCTGGTCTGGGCACTACTAGCTTTGGTGCCAATTCTACTGCCAAGATCAGTGTAGAAGCTGCCTTGGCTGGAGCTATCATTGGAAAGGGTGGTGTGAATTCGAAGCAGATCTGTCGCCAAACAGGAGTCAAATTTTCAATTCGAGACCATGAATCTGATCCAAACCTTAGAAACATTGAACTTGAGGGAACATTTGATCAAATTGCACAAGCAAGTAACATGGTAAAAGATTTACTTTTGACTCTATCAGCGTCTGCCCCACCTAAATCCACCCCAGGTGTTCCTAGTGCCCCCGGTGCTGCTGCCCAACCTGGAAGAAACATCAAAACCAAGCTGTGTGAAAATTTTGCTAAAGGATCTTGCACTTTTGGAGAAAAATGTCACTTTGCCCATGGAGCTGCTGAATTGCGCAAACTAGGAATCTAAATTTGACCTTGGTCAGGTGTACTTTTTTCTTCTTTTATTAGCCAGGGCTATTACTATTATATTATTACTCTATTATTATTATTATCAATGTTACTATTGTTGTTGATTGCTACTTAGTGGTACTGACATGACTTATGATGTTAGTTTTGCCATTGCAAGTTTATTTTCAAAGCGACTTATTTGGGTTCCAAATGGGTCTGCTTTTATTTGTTACTATCTGTTTTCCTTTATGCGATGCTTGCCTTTCACAATATAATTTGTAGTGTTCTTTGGTCTCTCTTTTTCTAACCATGCTTCTTCGAATCTTCTTTCTATGTCCTAATCTTCAGAATGATTATCGTATTTTCTAGCATGAGTTACATATTTCTATATTGATTTCATTTAGTTCTACGTGTCTTGTATGTCCATTTCATTTTTCTCCATCTATGATGTCATCTTAGTAAAACTGATTATTTTCTTGTTGGCATCCTGCGATTAACATTCTCTATTTTTCTACTTTGTTGTTTTGCACGATGACCTCGAGGTACATACACCATGAGACTTTTGGTGTGACATGATCTCTAATTTTCACCTCTTAAAAGTGTTTCTTGTTAAAAATTATATTTCTTGGATGGATTGCTTACCGGTGGTTGAGGAACACTGTCATATAACTTATATGATGACAGTGTATATAACAATGGTTTATATTGAAAGCGCCTCAACAATCTTGAAAAGTTTTTGCTTTAGCTATGTGGGTGTCCGTTTTGGAATCTTTATAAACTATTCAGTATTTTCTTATTTAAAAGGCCATGTTATATAACATTTGAAAAAGAATCGTCTCTCGGTGCACCCTACAAGAATAAACCTGTGGGGAGAGAAAAAAGGATCTAGACTCTCCATGGCTGTTATGACGTCAACAGGTTGTAGGGCGACTGGATCTAACTTACAATGGGGATATTTTGATTTTAGATTCAACAGCTCTGCAGTCCGTTGCACCGAATACAAGTTGGATGAGATCTAAACTGGAGAACAAAAAATCAAGAAAAGATGGAGAAATATAGATAACTTTTTACAGAGATGGAGAATAAACTAATAACCTCATACCACATATCAATTGCATTGCATTTCTTAGTGTTTTCCATGTCCTTCCTCGAGCTTTTTATTTTACCCTTTCATTGCCACCATTTTATGTTAGAAATGTTAAATTGACCTTTTCTTGTATAATAGAACTTAAATGTGTTCAGTTTCCTTTTCTCCTATGGAGTCAGTTTCAAAGATTGAGAGAATCCATACAAATTTGATGCTGTTTTTACTATTCTCTTGCAAGAATTTAACTGTCATCCATAATCAATAATTTTGAATACATGTATAAAAACCGTTGTCTTCTTTTATAAAAACCGATGTCTCTTCTTTGTAAGATGTACAAATATACTTCAAAGCTAAAAAGAATTAATTGAAAACTTCCATTTTTTCTCCTCTCGTAAATTTACTACAAAGCTAAAAAGAAACTCTTCCATTTTCTGTTGAGATATCTATATTTCAATTTTAATTTGATCAATATATTTCAAAATTTTCTGTTGAGCTATAACTCTACTCATTGTAATTATTATGTTATTCAAATTGCAATAAAAATTCAAAAAGCAAGTAAAATCACACCCACAGATTTATTATTTAATGAAACAACAGTCATAACAACTATATGGCACAAGATGTACCATGTATATCATGTACAACACTTGGTCTCATACCCAAATTAAAGAGACAAACAACATACGTAACATTGATTGATTAAACATGAACAACATAATTCACAAACCAATAACCCTAATATTTACTACACAAATGAACAACTTTCAAATTTATAAATAACTAATACTTGGCAGGTGCACTCCCGGGTTGAGTTTCAGCCAGATGGACATTATTGGCCTTGGTGTTGGTATCAATTGAGTGCGAGCACATCGGAACTTCATTCCCAAACCCAAGCGTAGGGATCGTTGAAACGTGGTCAGTGGCCATTGGTTGTCCGCATCCATAGTCACCAATGGCAGTCTCCGCGTTGGTATGGTGGTTGCATTGATTAGTCATGTGATCAACATTTGCAGACGGTTTGGTTGCATCGCTGTGGTGGTGACTCTGATTAGACACGTTATCAGCATTTGCAGACGGTTTGGTTGCATCGGTGTTAGTCACGTGATCATCATTTGTAGATTGTTTGACTGCAGCATTGTGCTCACGTGCCTGCTGCTTCTCCGCTTCTGCTTGGTGGATCCTCTCCTCTTTCTTCAAGGTTGCCATTTCCTTTTGCATTGGATCATCTGTATTCATCCTCTCAGTCTGCAAAACAATCCAAACATTGTGTCAATTAAAAGTGAATACGTAACGTCAATCAATAACCGATAAAATTTAAACAAATTAACACTCCTAAATAAAATAAAAAATTGAATCAAGAAAAAATTGATATATTTAGGGTCTGTTTGAATTAGCTTATTTAAGCTTATGAAAAATAGCTTATGCAAGTAAATAAACTTTTACGTTATTTCATAAGTTCTCGCTAGCAAAATTGTATCTTCATAACCTATTATTATTTCATAAAATACCTTAACAAACTTATAAATAATATGTACAAGCTAAATTATTTTTACAAGCTGTTTTGCATAAGCTCCAATATAACACTATTATTATGAAACTAAACTAAAAATCCACGATTAAGCTCACATTTTCCTTCTTAAAAATCAACAATGTGCACAAAATAATTGTAAATAAATTTCAACATTAACATTAATCATAGGAAACAACAACAATTAAAAATGACGATACTCTCAAATACATTAGTTATTCAATAAATTTAAGAATAAAATATTTATTTATAATTTATAATTAAGGCTAGACAGAATATTAGAAAACAACATTGACAAGAAAAAAATATAGTAGATTTTCACCAAGGAATCAGAAAATTTAATTAATTTCATTGATTAATTAAGGAACATTTTTTCTTGAAAAATGAAAAATAATTAGAAAACCTTTTCTTGAACGGTGGCTTTGGTCTTCTCCATGCCAGACTTGGCAGAAGCACCCATGTTGGCTGCTGTTTCCTTCATGTTCTCAACTGCTTTCTTTGCTGCCTGCATTTTCACTCTCAATAATAATAATCACAAATAATCAAATTCTTCAACTTCTTTTTTTTCTTTCTCTATTGGGTCAGTTTCTTCTATTTCAAACGTGGGTGAAAAACACTGTTTATATATAGATTTTGATGAACCTCTATATTCTTCATAAGTGTCCTATACACAACATGTGTCAAGTTTCTAAAGGCCATTGAGTTAATCTTGTAACACTAATTGCCACGTCTCCTTAGACAAAGTTTATTAATAGCAACTGCTTTTAGGAAGTTAGGAATTGGTTGTGTGGGAGTCATCTCTATTGATAGGAAGAAAAAAGAAAAAAAATAAAACCATCAAAATTTAATTTATATAATTAACATTTTTTTTTTTTGGTCAGGTAGCCTAGTGGCTTGAAATTCCACCTTTAAAGATGGATAAGTGGAGTGTCCAGGGTTCGAACCCTGGCTTCTGCATATAAAATGCTGATGTCCCAACCAATTGAGCTAAGCTCATGGGGACATAATTAACATTTTTTTTTTACGGTTTATTTGATTAACATATCATAAAATGAGTTTAATGGAGATGCATAGAGGGTGTAAAATAATTTTATACGATTATTTGATAAAAAATTATCAACTTACCATGTCATATCAAGAAAGTAAGGTGAAATATGATTGTTATTAATTGATAAGAGTTTAATTGTTGTGCACCGTCGGTGTAATTTTTTTTTGCACATACATCCAATGATGTGTTGCCACATCATTTAATAAATGTGTCACATCATGTATTTTTAATTACCATACATGATGTGTCAGTATATTATTGGACGTATGTGCAAAATAACTTTACACCGACATTGCATGTAAATTAAATTCAATTGATAATGTAAAATTATTTTATATGGTCGGTGCATATTCATTTTTTTTCTAATAAAATATAAACTTTGAATAAATTTTTTAGAATTTAATTTATATACATTGTTATTGTAAAGTTATTTTATACATGTGTCTAATAACATATTGAACATTCCCGTAAATATTAAGTTCCTCATCAACCTGACAACCGGTACCATGGATGAATATTAATTGGAACGAAAGGTCGTACCAATGAAATCAAACCCACACGAGGTATTAGGTAAGGGGATCCTTTATCACCTTACCTATTTGTACTTGCGATAGAATGTTTCAGTCACAAGATTAAATATTTGGTGGATAGCATAAATTAGAAACCTCTCCTCCATTTTTGGTGAGGTTCATGTCCTAACCTCTCTCAAATTTGTTTTGCTGATGACCATGCCCAACCCACACCCATGTGTTGGATGTGCGACGACATCGAGTCTCAAAATTTTGAAATCCTAAGATCCTAGTTATATAATGTCAAATGCCAATGTTTATAAAATATTAGATGTACATCAATAAATTAAAAGTATAATAGCATTCAAGCTAGGTTTCTGGTTCAAATCTCAACATTTTTTTTTCTCTACACAAATTTAGAGATGAACCTCTGAATTTATTGGGCCAGCCTCGATCTTGACCCATCCTATTCGACCTAAATTTTGGTATAATAACTAAATAATGTTTTCTCTCCCCACCTCCGTGATTGTTTTATCCCCCTGAATTTTCAATTTTGCCATTGAAAAAATTTCGGTTCGTAGAAACCGAAATTTACTCTGAATTTGCACTAGTAAAAAATCGGTTTCTGCGAACCGAATTTTTCTGCAAGGGCAAAATTAAAATATTGAGGGTATAAAAGATTCATTGGAGGTGGGGAGAGAAAACATCTAACTAAATTTCTGGTAACTTGCAATCTGGCAAAATGTGAATGTTGACGAGAAAACATCTAACTGAATTTTAGGTAACTTGCAATCTGGCAAAATGTGAATGTTGACATAGAGGAAGAGTCAAATATAATGTGAGAAATAATAGGAATGAGTATTACATTACATTACAACAAATTAAACAAAGTCCAAAAATGAATGATATATGTATATCACCGTCCATGAATTGTAGGCCCTCCTTAATTTCATTTGATGATGACATTAATTTGGGCAACGATAGCTTAAATACTCATTCCATCATCTCTAACCCCTTCTCCAACTTTCACAATATATTAATTCTTTGGCTATACCCTTTCTCACACATAGGCAAACAAATATACAACACTCTCTCCTTCATCTTCAAGGTAATTTTCTATTATGTTTCATTTCTTTACTCTATTTAATTTGTTTTCTTATTATTAATTTGTACTTTTTTTTTATGGTTTGTGATTGAATTAAAATTGTTAAGGGTAAATCTAATATTGTAGCTCTTAGTCTTGTTTATACAACCGTATTTTTTGTTAGATCTAATAATTATCATTCCACAATTTTGTTTATAAGGCGAAGAACATCGAGACATCAGAGGACAAAACATTATAATCATTCATTTAAGGTGATTTTAGTGTTTGTTTTTGTGATTTTTGGCTTCTCAATTTTCTGTTTTTTCAGAAGATGTTTCAAGCTCTTTCATTTTCTGAAAAGCCTCGGCATGACATTAGGAACCATCACTATTAGTTTTAAATTGTAGTTACGATTATAATTATAGCTATAAATTGAACTTTAGTATTGTTCAAATGGTTTCTAACACATTTTTATTTATTACTTTAAGTTTAAATGAGATTCACAAAATTTGATTAGACTCGTCGATTTTTATCAATGAGTAGGTTGAAAAATATGTTATAAAAATGTTTTTAACATTGTCCTTAATTTTGTATGCTATACCCTCTTTCCAAAACGGACTTATGGCTACCAAAATTTCTTTGAAATAGTTTATGATGTGCCATTTCAAGTAGACCGTAAAAGTTTGATAGTGTAACTTCCTGAGATCAACAAAGATTAAATGTTCTCGAAAACAATTGTAAATTGATTATTGATATCATTTGATGAATGATGATTTTTCCTTCTATGATTTTAGAAAATCTCTATGAAATAAAAAACTAGCAGGGAGGGAAACCACTGAGTAGAACAGACCAACAAGAATCTCAGAAATTCAAACAAAACACACTCACACCATTTTATCGAGTCCAACACGAGACAAATTGCACCTTTCATTATACTCCCTCCGACTTTATTTATAAGCAAAAGTCAACAAAATTTTTTGGCCTTAAATATAAGCAAAAGTTACAAAAATCAAGTTTATTTAATGTTATTCTTCCAAAATTACCCTCATTAATTGCTCTACTTTTTAAAATGATTGTAGAGTTTCAATGCAAATTTAAGGTTATTTTAAGAATTGTAATAAAAATTTTACATAAAATCAAGACAAAAAGTATTTTCTTAATAAGTGTGTAAATGAGAATATTTGCTTACAAAAGAGGCCGAAGTAGTAGTAAAGTACTATTAATTACTCGTGACCCGTGCTTTGTTGAAATTAGGCAAGCCTACTTTTGTTGAAAAAATTATCACGTAACTCAAGCTAATCCCCACATTGCCATACATTTTATTGGCATTTATAAAATGTGATAGTATGTGTTTACATCATGTATTATTCAAATTATGGCAAAATAGTTAAATTAGAAAATTATTTGTGGTTGTGACAAAGCAAATCTTGCTTCTTATTTACTTATGTTAGTTAGTCTGTCTACATAGTTTAAGTCATCTATAAACCTATAAGCCATTATTGACACATTAAGGAATGAGTTTTATTTGTGGGATTTACTTTTGCATCCGTTACTCACGCGTCCTACGCCTTTTTTTTTTTACCCTTCCGCTACTTAAGTAGCGTACATTATAAAAATAAGAATTTCTAAAAATACCGTCCGCTACTTAAGTAGCGGACATTATAAATGTATGGTGTTTTGGGAAATGTCCACTACTTAAGTAGCAGACGAGAATATTTTGGTAAATTCGTAGGGCGCACGCCAGAATATGTAGATGACAAAATGAAATCTCTTTATTTGTTACATACTTTTTTTTTTGTCAAGTGTTACATACCTTTTTTAATAAGTAACAAGGACGTCCTTATTTTTCAACACGCAAAAGATCTTTTGCCAATTTATACCATTTTGCATTTTATACGATTTATCACTTTGCTTGTTTTTGTAACGATCAACTTAGCTATTTAAATTATATTTGTTGATTTGGATGAAAATTCCAACAATATTTGCATTTTATACAGAGTGTTATATGTATTAATAATAAAATTTTCGTCTTAGAACTAATACATTCAACACCTTAGTATGTTTAAGTGTTTCGAAGGTACTGTTTAACATGATTCATGTGATAATAGAATTCGACTCTTATGCTATATGGATCTTTCATATTTACGTCTTCAGAACATTAGTGATGATATGACGATTTTGATTTAAGCTTAATATTTTGAATTATAAAATAAAAATAAAATTTGTGTTTTTAAGCTTGTTTGATCTTGATCTAAAAACACTGTACCAAATGTATGAACTCGTAATCTCTATAATTGTAGGGGAGTACAAATCATAATTAGAGTAATGCTACATAGGACCAAATATTTTTATATACAAATACAACAAATATAATTACAGTAATTCTAATAATTATTACGTGAATTTTTGGTTGATAGGTTGTGTGAAAATGGGAGCGGGTGGCCATACCACTAATCGCCCATCACAAAGGAAAATGAAGAATGACGAACCTTTGAAGCGAGTCCCAATCACAAAACCGCCATTCACGCTTGGCGAAGTCAAGAAAGCAATTCCACCACATTGTTTCAACCGCTCCCTAATTCGCTCATTTTCCTATGTCATTGTAGACCTCACCATTGCTTCGATCATGGCGTACATTGCTACAAATTACTTCTTTACCCTTCCTCGCAATCACTTCCTTTGGGCCTGGCCCATTTATTGGGCCATCCAAGGATGCATTCTAACTGGAGTGTGGGTCATTGCACACGAATGTGGCCACCACGCGTTCAGTAATTACCAATGGGTTGATGATTTGGTAGGCCTTGTCCTTCATTCATGTCTTTTAGTACCTTATTTTTCGTGGAAATACAGTCACCGTCGCCATCACTCTAACACTGGTTCTCTCGAACGCGATGAAGTTTTTGTTCCTAAGAAAAAGTCTCAAATTGGTTGGTACTTTAAATACCTTGACAATCCACTAGGAAGATTTCTCACACTTACTATTACACTCACTCTAGGTTGGCCACTTTACTTAGCCTTCAATGTTTCGGGTCGGCCCTATGATAGGTTCGCTTCACATTACGATCCATATGGCCCAATTTATTCCGATCGTGAAAGACTTCAAATTTATATTTCAGATGTCGGGGTTCTTGCGGTTTCTTATGGGCTTTACCGCCTTTTTTCGGCCCAAGGTTTGAATTGGGTCATTTGTGTTTATGGAATTCCACTTCTTGTGGTTAATGGTTTTTTGGTTTTAATCACTTACTTGCAACACACTCATCCTGCTTTGCCTCATTATGATTCAACTGAATGGGATTGGATGAGAGGTGCTTTAGCTACTGTGGATAGAGATTATGGAATTCTTAATAAAGTTTTTCATAACATAACCGATACTCATGTGGTTCATCATATGTTTTCTACTATGCCTCATTATCATGCTATGGAAGCTACAAAGGCTGTGAAACCTATTTTGGGTGAATATTATCATTTTGACGAGACTCCTATTTTTAAGGCTATGTGGAGAGAAGCTAAGGAGTGTATTTATGTTGAGCCTGATGAAGGTAGTGAGATTAAAGGTGTCTATTGGTACAAAAATAAGTTGTAACAAGGTAATGTAATAGTGTCATAGTGTGATGGGAAGTGTGAAGTAGCTACCATTTAGGATGATATTTGCTTTGTTGTCTTAATTATGTTGTGTCTATGTTTCTAGTTATGAGTCTTTGGAATAATTGCTAATATGCTTATTCATGGAAATAATGGTCCTTAATAAAAGGACAGTGCGTAGTTATTTTAGTAATACTAATAAAGTTTAAGTCTTGCAATCGATCGTTAGTTGGTTCAGTGAGGATTGACGCTGAACTTCGTAGGGAGGACTACAGTTCGATATCCCCAACTGCGATCAGGAGGAGGCCGAAACCACTTGTGCCAAAACTGACATCCAAACTAGATTAGACGGTCTAGTGGACTGAATACTGATAGGACAAAAGTTTAAGTCTTGCAGTGGTATATTATATACAATTTTTAATATTGATGGTTTGAAATAATTTTGTGTCTTTTAAAGGTAGAAAATATAAAATTCATTATATTTATGTTATTTTGAAGCCTATAAAAGTTTGAGTTTTACTTTTCGCACCCAGTTTAAAGTGTACACTAAGTTTGTACTATAAATAGCGAACCGTGTTTCATCTAGGGGGCGCAGACGTTGGGTTTGAGTTAAAAATATCGTCACTCGTTATTTAGAGTGCGAAAAGTGCTCGCATTCTAGAAAGCAAGGGGCTAGTTTGGTCATTTCAGGGGATGACTGATAAATTTTAGAGGGTGCGAAAAGCAAATCCCTAGAAGTTTAACAATGCTCTTGGGCTTACAACCTTAAAGCCTCATACAGAAGTACAACCTTAAAGCCTCACAAAAAAGAAATTATAAGAGATTTACTTTTGCTGTCCTACGAGCGCGCCCTACAAAATTACCAATATATTCCCGTCGTCAGCTACTTATTAGGTAGTGGATTATATGGAGTGTTTTTTTTTTTTTTTAAAAAAAAAACTCATTTTTATAACATCCTAGCGAATCACAACTTTTACACTTTAAATTTCTGCAGATTTTTTGAGTTCAAGTTTTCTCCATTTGTTGTTGTATTGTTCAAGTACTGTTTCGATTACAATCAAGTTATAGGATTGTCAATTTGTTGCTCCATTTAATTCATCCAATTGCTGTTTGTTTTGGTTTTCACATTTTTATCTTCAACTGATATCATTGTTTCAGGAAGCAAATTTTCATTTTTTCCTTCACCTGAAATCATTGTTTCAAGAAGCAATGAAACCATTAATATTTGTTTATTTATTATTATTATTATTATTATTATTATTATTATTATTATTATTATTATTATTATTATTATTATTATTATTATTATTATCATCACTATTATGTCTGATGTCCGAGAGATCCTTAAAAATGAGAAATTTTCATGTTAGAGGGTGTTTTCCCCTCAAATTTCACATTTTTATAATGTCCGCTACTTAAGTAGCGGAAGGATAAAATGAAAAATGCGTAGGGCGCACGAGTAATCCGTGACAAAAGTAATTCTCAAATTATAAAGCCTCATAAAATTTTATTGAATAAGTGAGCTGTGTTAATTTTTCAAAAAATAATAAAACTAAATCCCATTAAGAGATATTAAAGAATGTTTTTTTTAGTTTATAATGAGCTGGGGATCGAACTCAGGACCTATATCGTACTACCTAAATCCCTCACCACTAGATCAAACTTAGTGGCTTGATATTAAAGAATGTTGCTTCAAAAAAGAGATATTAAAAAATTGTATAGAACTAGAAAGCCCTCTTGTAGTTTTCGCCATGACAAGGATGGCATGTTCTCCATTAAAGCCATGTATGTGTTCTTATCCTCTAAATTGGTGCTTCCTCCTCCTTTGTCCCAATCTCATTGCGGTGTCTTGCATAAAATTTGGGAGAGTTGGACACCTTCAAAAGTGGTGGTATTTTCTTGGCAAACTTTACTCTCTAGAATTCCTACAAGGGCTAATTGGCCACGAGATGGGTGATTAGTGAGGGGGATCACTTGGGTTGTACCGTGTGTGGAGGGGGTGTTGAAACCGAAAATAACTTGTTCCTCTTGTGCCCCTTGGCTTGGTCCATTTGGGTTGAGGTGTATAGGTGGTTTGGTGTGGTTGAGGTTTTGCCGGATGCTATTTGGTCTCATTTTGATGGTTTTTTGTCTTTTTTTAAGTATGGCAAGAAGCTTTGGAAAAGGATTTTGTTGGTTTGACATGCGGTTATTTGGGTCATTTGGTGTGTTAGGAATGCCTTGATCTTCTCCGGGAAACCCATTGTTCTTGAGGATGTTTTTGAAAGGATCAAGTGTTGTTCTTGGAAGTGGCTCTTGGCGAAGAAACCGAACTCGCACTGTTTGTACTATGAGTGGTGTGTATCCTCTAGATTGCTTGATTAGGTAGTTTTTTGGTTGTTTGGGTATTGGCTGAAATTTGTTCTTGGCTTTGATCTTAAGTTTGAGTACTTCTTTGTACTTTTTTTTTTATGTGGGTTGAGTACGTCTTGTACTTTTTCCTCTTAATATATATATATATATATATATATATATATATATATATATATATGAGTCAGGATCCGTTGACACCAATTAGTTTGACACCAAATGTTACACCTCTCAATAACGTTTTAACCGATATAAATTTTATAAAATCCACCGTTGGATTGAAAGTTTACATCATATAGATCATTTGTGTAAAATTTCAGACAAATCCAAAATCATTTGATATGCTATTGAGACACATAAAGATTAACGGCATTTAAAAAAATACAAAAACCGTTAATTTTGATGTATCTCAATAACATATCAAATGATTTTGGATTTATTTGAAATTTTACACAAATGATCTATATGATGTAAACTTTCAATCCAACGGTGGATTTTATAAAATTTATATCGGTTAAAACGTTATTGAGAGGTGTAACATTTGGTGTCAAACTAGTTGGTGTCAACGGATCCTGACTCTATATATATATATATATATATATATATATATATATATATATATATATATATATATATATATGAGTTAGGATCCGTTGACACCAGGTGTCAAACTTTATTTTGACACCAAATCTAATCCGTTTATTTATTTTAATCTAATGATTGTGATCAATTCACTTAAAATAGTATGTAATTGTGTTTCTAGTGAATTATTATAATTCCTAATTATCTGTTTTCTCTCGACCAAATCTTGAAAAAAAAATAAAAATACTCTGTAACAAAAAAAACCTCAAAACGCTCTTCTATCTTGTTTCCCATCGGTGAAGAACATGGATAGGGAATAGGGATTAGATCGTGAAAAACATTCTACAATCACAGTATATACATGTATGGAGAGTAGAGATTGTAAAAGAACGAACCATGAATTTTAATCACAATATATATAGGCTTAAAGGTTAATAATTAATCGCTTCAATACAACCATGAATTTTAATTTATCATGTATACTAGTGGTATTGCACCGAGGGAATTGGTGAAATATTTAGACGTGGCCGTAGCTAATGTTCTCTATGTGGCAGTAAATTTGATGAGACAAACCAAGAAATATAAGACTATAAGCTTGCATCAAGAAAGAAGAAAGATAAAAAGAAGGAAGAAATTCTCTGTGTGAGATGGACGACATTAAAGAGAAGGGTTCAGAGAAAAAGATGTATCAAATTGATCTAAAACCAAACACAGTGAATTAGGGATTTAGTTGAGAGAAAATAGATAATTAGGAATTAATTCACTAGAAACACAATTACATGATATTTTAAGTGAATTGATCACAACCATTAGATTAAAATAAATGAACGGATTAGATTTGGTGTCAAAATAAAGTTTGACACCTGGTGTCAACGGATCCTAACTCTGGATCCGTTGACACCAACTAGTTTGACACCAAATGTTACACCTCTCAATAACGTTTTAACCGATATAAATTTTATAAAATCCACCGTTGGATTGAAAGTTTACATCATATAGATCATTTGTGTAAAATTTCAAATAAATCCAAAATCATTTGATATGTTATTGAGATACATCAAAATTAACGGTTTTTGTATTTTTTTAAATGCCGTTAATCTTTATGTGTCTCAATAGCATATCAAATGATTTTGGATTTGTCTGAAATTTTACACAAATGATCTATATGATGTAAACTTTCAATCCAACGGTGGATTTTATAAAATTTATATCGGTTAAAACGTTATTGAGAGGTGTAACATTTGGTGTCAAACTAATTGGTGTCAACGAATCCTGACTCTATATATATATATATATATATATATATATATATATATATATATATATATATATATATATATATATATATAATATTTCATTGATGCTTAAAAAAAAACTAGAAATTTAATTTGCTCAGAATAAAGGAAAGAATGGTACTTTAAATCTCATTAACAATCTTGATACATGAATTAAAGAAAGAAATTTAGAAAAAACAAATCTTTTTATAATAACTAGTGCATGTATATAGTTCCTGTTAATATAACTTAGTTAGTAAAACATTCCAATGTGTATGGATCAAGTTTCAAACCTTAAATTCTTTATTTATTAGTGTGAAATTATGTTCACTATACTACTTGACTAAAAAAATAAGTGAATACGTGTAGTCATGTTATATTCATATATTCGCTTTTTCGGTAGTGAAAGAGCATGAAATTAATTAGATTTAATAAACAATTTATATATTAGTAAGATGTAGTTTTTTTAAATTAGTCTTTTTTTTTCATATTTGAATATGATTTTTTGAGCTTCAAAACTATAAATTTCTTTTGAAACATAATATATATAATTGGTAGTAATGCTAATACACACACCCAAAATTTAGAAGGTGTGTATTAGCATAGTGCACCCTTTGTATTTTGACTAAAAACCCACACTATTCCTTGTAAAATCAGAACAATAAATGGTTGTTAAGATAATTTTCTTTAAAAAAAACTGTAATCTCTCTCTCTTGATATTAATGAATCACCGTCTTTGTTTTTTAAGAATTAGAAGCAAAAAATCATGTTTGTTCATCCACCATTGTTGTTGGATTGCCCTATTTAAATACTAAAATAAATCGTCATTTTAGAAGCTTCACCAATACCTCTTGATTGTTCAGATGCAATTGAAGATAAAAATAAGGGCTAATTCAAAACCATTTGATATAATGTCCTTAATTTGAACATGGTAAGACTTAAATTTTATACCAATTCATCTTCTAAAAGTATGAAATTTTAAGGAGGTGAACAAATTTAATGACCAATAATTCTTTGTGAATTGGAAAAAAAACTGAAATGGTACCAGTTTTTAAAGATTAAACAAGAGTGTATGCTTTCAAAAGTGTGAGCGCTGAGAACAAGGATTATTTGCAGCCACGAGAAACCAGTAAATTTGATCGACATGCCAGGGATTACTCATTTATTGAATGAGAGAGAGAGAGAGAAAAAATTAAATTACCTTAATACCCATTAACTTTTGTGAAATAATGTGGGGTTTTTAGTCAAAATAGAAAGGGTGCACTATGCTAATACACACCTTCTAAATTTTAGGTGGGTGTGTATTAGCATTACCCTATATATTATGATTAAAAACATACATAAAAAAAATCATAGATTTAAAACTTAAAATTCATATTCAAATATAATAAAAAAACTAAAATGACTTAAAAAGTAAATAAAAAATTAAATAGTTACTTCTAATTAAGATAAGGGACAGTTTTTCCTAATATGTTTTGATGGAGAAAAGAAGGGGGTGCACGTTAAAAAAAAAAGTCAGAGAAAATATTATTTTCTAATATTTTATGGGCTATAATCAATTTTAAGTTTTGCTTTTAATAAAAATGAGTTTATGTTGATGAGATTCATTTGATGATGCGTAGACCCGATAATTATGATAAATAATAATAGACTTTGAATACTAATTATAATCTGTGTAGAAACAAAGTATAGACCCAACCTCTAGTTTACATAATAGGTGGTATGACTAAGGTTGTTATCTTATAAATAGATAAACTAGACCCTCCTTTGGCATCACGTTATCACGCAAGCATCACATCAAAATAAGATTGTATGAGATTTAACCCATTAATATATGGATCTCTAATTTTAATTCTTAAAAGAAATTCAGATAATGAAATGAAGGTGTTGAAAAAGGGAACATTGGAACCACGTCAACACTAATTAACAAAGTCGCAGTTTGCACGCTCTTTCTTTGTTTGTTTGTTGTGTGTTTTGTATTTGATATGTAACCTGCACGTCTCCATGTGGCATTCGTAACCGTATCAAAATAATATCATATCATATCATGTCTTTCTTTCTTTCTGTTTCCATGGTCCCCCTCCTAACATCCAGCTGCAACTCAGCCGGCACTACATCATACTCATGTGCTGTTTCTTTATTTGCAACTCAGATTCTTACACATTTACGCATTCGACATATCTACGGTTATTGAATTAAAATCAACGACGGTCCAAATTTGAATGGTTTAATCTTAATTCAATGACGACAAATATGTCGAACGTGTAAATGCGGGGAAATATTGATGAAAGAAAATCTTGGTACTTTTATTTGATGATGAGTTTTGAGATTCGATATTACAAAGCCACGTTAAGATATCCATCCTAACACTCAAGACTTGGTACCACGTACGGAGGATTCTGTATGCTTCATCTTTTCCAACCACTATCAACTCTTTTTTCATTTCAATTATCTTTTTTTAGATATTCTTCATTGGCACTATATGACAATATGGGATCATTTGTTTTCTTTAATTACTCCAAAATTCATCATACCTTGATAAACAAAATATTACACATCCACCATATTTTTATTCTTTAAATTATTTACTTAAGAAATGAGACTTTAAGACTTTGTTCACCATTTGAGTTTTGAAGGAGGATAGTGTTTTTTTAGGACAAGATAAAATATTTAAAAAATAAATTAAATTTGATTAATTTACATAATCGTTTATCATGTTGTTCTTTAAAAAACACACACAACCCTCCCCTTTAAAACTCTAAAAAATTAAACTCCTAACATTCATGATAAGATTATATTTGCTTAATGTTTAAAATTGATGAACAAAATCGCATAAAAAACTACCAATGGCCCAAAGTCAAACATTGTTTAAACTCTAAACTAAAGGTACCGATCAAATACAGTATTCATTCCGGCCTTAATTATAAACAATTTTTCATTTTTTATATTTATCGAGTAACTAATATATTTAATCTATAATTAAAGTCAGATACAATAATCATCCAATAAATCAAAAAAATGAAAATTTGCTTATAATTAAAGTTGGAAGGAGTATATAACAAGATCAAACTTTTGTGTAATGGTATTTCAAAGAACAAACAAATCAACTTTCTTCTACAATATATTCTAGGGGTTGCCTAATATGAAATTTTTAAAAAATAGTTCAAAAGTGGAACCTTACCATTAGTGAAAATCAATTTTAGAAAAAATACTAACGAGTATTCTAAAGATACTAGTTAAAGAATTAAACATAATAAAAAATTCTTGAAATTTGATGTATATTCTATTTTTTAAAAATATAAAAATGTTGTTTCTAATATAAATTTTACTTTATTTTATTTATTTAACTATTATCTTAAATTTTATAGTAATATAAGATAGAGAACAAAATGTAATTTTTTTATTAAACAAACATGATTGCAAAGCCATCACATGACCGACAAAAATCACTCAAGTATAAGGTTTGCCTTCGGACTAAATGCATATTATAAGATACTTTCTTTTCAAAATGAATTTAATTTATATGCACCATCGGTGTAAAATTATTTTGCACATGCATCTAATAATATAGTGACACATCATGTATGGTAATTAAAAACACATGATGTGTCACATTCATTAAATAATGTGACAACGCGTAATTGGATGTATGTGTAAAAAAAATTACACCGACCGTGCACAACAATTAAACTCTTTCAAAATTCAATCCGCGTAGCAGAGTTTTTAACTTTCACATAGTATAAATAATAAAATCATTTTCTAAATTATACAGAATAAGACATATATACTATAAAGCAAGACAAGTATAGGAACATATATATATATATATATATATATATATATATATATATATATATATATATATATATATATATATATAAGTCAATCTAGATAAACATGGCCAAATTGGTGATTGAAATGTATACATGCATCTTGAAATTACTTCACCAAATAAGTATATGATCAAGATTGAAATTGCATTAATTTTATTAAATAATTGCCACCATGTAGATTGCTTTGGTAATTTCATGGAAGGTAAATGGAAAAAATAGTGTCTACATCCATTCTCCCCCTCCACAAGATATTCAAATGCACATATAAAATTTACAAATCCATAACAATTAACATATCTTTAATTAATTTCTTTCTACTTTTAAAAAAAACTTTATTTCTAACATTAATAAAAATATATTAGAGGGGACCATGATCAAGTATTGAATATTACTTTATTGACCTTTGTTTCCATTTGTCAGATCAAGATTCATCCAACCCTTCCTCCCAACTTGTCCTAAAAAAACTCCATATTTTCTCTTTTTATTTCTCCTCTTTTTCCTTTTAAATTATCTCTCAATTTGTGTATGTACCTTAAGCTCCTATATATATGATTTCCTTTTTTTCTTTCTTTCTAACACCTCTCTTACTCCTTTTTCTATTGTGCATCTATTTGATTTGATTCTAAATGGAAAACAAGCTTAGAAACCATAATTTTACATGCATAGCAAATTCAAACCAATCTAAAAATTCCCTAGCTATGCACAAACAATCTCATACAGTATCAAAAATCAAACCAAAGATACGTATAATTCACATATTTGCACCTGAGATCATCAAGACCGATACCGAGAATTTTAAGGAACTTGTTCAAAATTTAACTGGGAAACCAAGTGAAGAGAAAAGGTATTACAAGAAAAAGACAAGAAAAGTTGAAGTTGAAGAATCAAAAAAAGAAGGAATTAGAGAACAAGAATCAAGGAGTACTAGTAGTGGAAGTGGCCTATCATCAGAGGAATTTCCAAGAATGATGACAATGAAGAATGAAGTGAGTAATGGTGAGTTTTGGGGGTTGAATCTAACTAAAGTTAAAGAAGAAGTAGGGAGTGGAGGGTACTTAGGAGGGTTTTCAGATTTGGAAGGGTTTATTTCTGAGATTAATGGTGGATTTCCTATGTTTCCTTTGGATCATGTTACTAATAATATTCAAGGGTTTGAACAACATCAACTTCTATAGGATATATAAATTTATAGATATACTAATGTATGCCTCTAGATATTTAGATCTAGCAATTTATTTCAGTGATATGTTTTTTTTTATTGTGAAATGTTAATTTGGTTTCTTCATATGATATATAGAATGGCTTATTCATCATCTACATATTCATCTCTTCTACAAAAATTTAATGTCCCTCATATGTGTTTTTTTCATTTCTATGCATAGAGATCAATTATATATAAACTCATTTTGTCTCTTCAAAAAAATTATATGAATTAATCTCTTCCAAGATGTTATTTTGTGTATTGAAAGCTTGTTTTTCCTATGATAAGTTTGTTCTTAGCATTTCAAACAATGCTATAAGTTTATGAGAGAATAATTGTTACTAAATAATTATATGTATGAATATGCTATGAGTTATAAGCTCAAATGCTATAAGCTCGTGAGAGATAGCGGTTACAAAATAATTATATGAGCTGATGCACTATTTTATTTTATGATAAGAACATTTTTAGGAGAGGGAATGATGCCCAAGGCAACGAAAGTTTTAGGATTTAATAAGATTACTTAATATACATGTATTTCCATATTTACTCTCTCTAAAGTGACTAGCAGAGCCAAACTCATGACTTTTCGAATTCAAAATCTATATTTTTACCGCCAGACCTAACTCTTGGAGTTAGCTCATATACTATAAGTTATAAATTCAAAGCAAAATTATACCAGATATCATTTATCTTATTTACTTGTAACAAATTCGTCCGTTATCTTTTTCCAAACTGGTCTTTTATCTTATTAAATGTTCACGGGTTAATCATTTATCATATTTATTTGTAACATATTTGTCTTTTTTTTTTTTTTTTTTTTCACACATGTGCTTTATCTTTATAAATGTACCCGAGTTAATGTTTTATCTTATTCATTTGTAACATAATAAAGTATTTGAAACATGAATAAATGTGAATTAGGGTTTGAAATATTTAATAAAACCATAAATGATGATGAACATTTATCTTGTTCATCCTCATCTTCATCACGTTCATCATCTTCTTCACTAATTTATAACAAAGTACACTCAAATATACTTCAAAATTGTATGAATCTATGTGTTTTGAAATTTGTTTGCTTCATTCTACTTCTAAACTCTAAAATCGAAATATTCTATTCTCATTAAACTCTAAATTTGCCAAACTTAAAAATTTGTTTGAGGTTACTGAAATGTTTCAGACCGTTCACACGTGTCCATGTTTCAAACCTGTCATTATGTTACAAATGAATAAAATAAAAGATTAATTTGTACGTTTATAAAGATAAATATTAACTCGTGCACGTTTATATAGATAAATGAACCGTGTGGGAAATAAATAAGATAAAAGATTAATCTGTCACGTCTATGAAGATAAATGACTAGCTAGTTAAAAAATAAATAAAAATAAAGGATGAATTTGTTACACATAAATAAGATAAATGACCTATAATATAATTTTGTCTAAATTCAAAGGTTACTTGAATTTTTTTTTGAACAAGCCAAAATGAGATATATATTAACTAAACCAGTCTCCCCAGCACAAGACGTACCGAAATAGACTACAAAAGTTTACAATATGAAACAAACAATCAAAACATATACAAAGGTCATACAAGGCCCAGACAAAGTAGAGGACTAGACCACCAGCTATGGTAGTTCAAAGCTAACGTAACACTCGTCGACTTCAACCACCTAAATGAAAACAGCTTGATCTTGTCCAACAAAACATGGGGCATATCTGCTGAGCCTCGAAACAATCGGTGATTCCGCTCCGTCCATACAACCCAAACGCAAACAAGCCAAATGAGCTGTAGAAAAGATCGACGCGCTCGGGCAAAGATTACTTGAATTAACATATAAAAACAATGTGAATATTATAAGCTTGGAAAATAAATGTTGTTGGAACAAAATTGATTTAAAAATGTTTGCCCCTAAATCTATAAAGGTTTTGATGATAACAAAGTATTAATAAACAATTGGAAGGACTAAAAATTTAATTTAAGTGTGCAGGACTTAGAGTTAAATTAAGCTCAGAGGATGTGAATTCAGAAGTTCACAAGCGCTCAGAAGATGTTGGACTTCAGAAGTTACAACCTTCAGATGATGAAGTCTTCAGAACTTCTTGAGTGACTAAAGCTTCATCAACCTCTGAAGATCTTTTTGAAAGCTGTGAAGATTCCCTTTGCAAGTCAACTCTTCTACCAATGAAGAAAAGGACCTTTCAAGCCTGATCAGTTCAGCTACTCTCGTTTTGTCTGTCCTCACTTGAGAACGTGGGTCTTCAGACTTGTTAGCTGAATAAGGAAAGTCTACTCTGCAGTAGTCAAAGTATCTGAAACTCTTACTCAGTTTAGATACAAACAAACTGCATCAAGACAGACTGCTTGAAGACAAAAGATTATAAACTCCAACGGTTCTTTTTGCAACGACTCTTTTCTGGTGGTATATATACTAGAAGGATCAGTTGCATTAAAAATAACAATTATTAAGGATTGAACGTGCGCTGAACAAACTCTGAATTTTTGTGTATACAAGCTCTGAACCTTTTATCAAGTGTTTTTGCACTTTAGTCAAATACTCTGTACTCTTTGTATTTGCTCTCTTTAGGTTCTTCTAAGAGCATCTGTATACTTTTATATACTTTACTATTACTTGAGGAAACTTAAGCTTGTGTGCTTAAGTGTGAAGTCTCTTGCTTGTGTGCTTGAGCATTGTTGTGAAGTCTCTTGCTTGTGTGCTTGAGCAGGTGTAATCTTGTGTGATTATAGTGAAATCCCTTGGAAGTGCAAGGGGACTGGACTACTCTCGTTTTGTGAGAGGAACCAGTATAAATTGCTTGTGTGATCTCTCTCTCTCTCTTAACTTGTTTTATTGTGTTATTTATCCGCTGCTGTTGTAGTTAAGGTAAGAACTTGAAAAAGTTTTAAACTTGACTAAAACACAATTCAACCCCCCCCTTCTTGTGTTTTCACACCTTCAATTGGTATCTAGAGCTCTGGTCTGTTACTTTCACTTAACAGTGAGACAGTAAAGATCTTGTGAGAACACTATGTCTGGAGGAGACGATAGTAGTACTAGAACTACCAGTGAAGCCGGTGAGGCCAGTGGTGCTGGTGGTGGTCCTAGAAATGCTTTTGGTTTTGACTACTTAAGTAATGAATCATATGAACATAGTGGCAATAGAAAAACCCCTATATTCAATGGTGATGCATCTTTATTTGAGTGGTGGAAGGAAAGACTGTATAGCAATATTACTGCTATTGATCATGAGTTGTGGGATTTGGTTGAGCTGGGAGTAACTTTTGAAAACTTAAATGAACATGGAAGATTGTCCATTGAGCATAGAAAGTTACTCACACCAGCTAACTTAAAAACCTACACTAAGCATCATAGAGTAAAGGACATTGTTGTTGGTGCTATTAGACATGAGGATTATGTCAGAATAGAGAACAAGTCTACTGCTAAATCTATCTTTGACTCTATGTGTGCTACCTATGATGGTAATGAAAAGGTTCAAGAGGCTAAAGCTAGTCTCTTGATAAGGCAATATGAACTATTCACTATGCAACAAGATGAAAACATTGAGACTATGTTTACAAGGTTTCAAATCCTTGTATCTGGTCTTAAAGCTCTTAAGAGAAGTTATTCCACCTATGACCATGTTCAGAAGATTCTGAGAAGTCTTCCTATTGCTTGGAGACCTAAGGTCACTACAATAGAGGAAGCTCAAAATCTCAAGACTCTGAGTCTTGAGGCTCTGATAAGCAATCTCAGAAGCCATGAGATGGTTCTGAATGCTGATTCAGAAGCTAAGAAGAAGTCCAAGTCTGTGGCTTTACAGTCAACTAGGACTCCTTCTAAAGCTCTTAAGACTCAGCTTCTTGACATTGAAGAGGAATCTTCTGCAGATGGTCAAGAGGAGGAAATGGGTGAAGTTGAGTTTGCTTTATTCACCAAGTTTCAGCAATGGAACAGATTTAACAAAAGAAATTTCAGAGGTAACAGCTCCAGAAATTTTGTCAGCAAAAAGGATGATCAGAAGAACTGCTTCAACTGTAAGAAGCCAGGACACTTTATTGCTGATTGTCCAGAAATGTCTGTTAAAGACAAAAGCAAAAGATACAGCTCAAAGAAGCAACAATTCAAGAGCAAATTGAAAAAGAGTCTGATGGCTACTTTTGAAGAGCTATCATCTGAGGAAGAAGTTGAGGAAGAAGAAGAGGCAAATCTAGCCCTGATGGCTTCAACTGACTCAGATGCAGATTCAGAAGATGAATCAGAATCAGATTCAGAAGTAACTGATGAGGTATTTTCTGACTGCTCCAAATCTCAACTTATAACTGCACTTAACAAGGTCATTGAGAAACATCTCAGAGTGTTAAGTAAACAAAAAGTTTTACAAGAAAAGCTTAACACTCTGACTGAACAAGCAGAACATTTTCAAGGTCTATATCAAGAAACTCTGAATAAAGTAAATGACTTTGAAAAAGGTTGTGCTGTTTGTCACAAACCTATTGATGAGCAGGAAATAGCTCTTCAACAGTTTGTGCATCTCAACCTTGGGAAGAGCAAAGCTGCTAATAGAATTTATAATGTTTTGAGACATAGAGAAGAAGGACTTGGCTATGAATATGGTAGAACATATTCAAAGCTGAAGACCTTTGCCAAAAAGGTTGGAAAATCTTGGGTTTATTATGTTGTTCCACCAAGTGAAGAGGGAAAGAATCCTGGTATTGTTGAAAATGACAATGATGATCTGAGTGATTTAGAAGCTGACAGCTCAGAGGAACCCAGTTCCTCAGGATCTGGAGAGAAAAGTTCAGAAGATAGAAGTTGTTCAGAACCTGAAAACATCAGTTCAGAAGTTCTGAAAGCTTCAACATCTGAGACTTCAAATTCTGGATCCAAAGGAACTTCAGTACCTGAAGCTAGTCAATCTAAAAGATCAGAAGTTTTTAAAAGAAAAAATTCTAAATCTCAGATGAAGTACAGGACTCTGATTATTTATGATTCTAGAGTCAGTAGATATAATCAATCAGAACATGGGATTGGTGATAAATACAAACCCTGGAATCATAAACAATCCAAATCCTGGAATAATAACAGATTTCAAAAGAAAAGGTTTCAAAAAGGTTATTATTCCAAACCAAGATCTTTCTCTAACACTAGACAACATAGTAAGCATTTATGGACTAACAAGCGTGGACCCAGAAGATGGGTACCAAAAGCTGAAATAATGTATCATTCAGATTTACCAACTAGGAAAGGATATGTCCTACATAAAGTATGGAAACAAGTCCTATGCAAAGGAAGAAGGGCTTATGTCCTAGACAAATGGCTGACAAGTTCTCAAGTTAACAATCAGAACTTGAAAAATGAAGAGGAAGAATACTCGGATGACTTTATCATTAACCTTGATGAAGAGTTCTATCGCAATGATTAAAGTTGTTTCTCATACAGCCTGCCACTCAAAGAAGTATCATGAATCATTCATGGTATCTGGATAGTGGATGTTCAAGGCATATGACTGGTGACAAACAACTATTTTCTAAGCTGACTATGAAAGAAGGAGGATCTGTTGGCTTTGGAGGTAATCAAAAAGGAAAGATAATAGGTACAGGTACAGTAGGTAATTCTTCCCTATCTATTAATGATGTTTGGTTAGTAGATGGACTCAAACATAACTTATTGAGCATAAGTCAATTTTGCGACAATGGTTATGTAGTTGTCTTTAATAAGGAATCATGTACTGTATCTAAACAATCTGATAACTCCATTATATTCAAAGGTCTGAGAAAGAACAATGTTTATAAAATTAATCTTTCTGATTTGAATGAACAAAAAGTGATGTGTCTTTTGACCTTGAGTGAGGAAAAATGGATCTGGCATAAGAGGTTAGGCCATGCTAACTGGAGGTTAATCTCTAAGCTTAGTAAGCTTGACCTTGTCAGAGGATTACCAAAAATCAAATATCACTCAAACACACTTTGTGGTTCTTGTCAAAAAGGAAAAATTACAAAATCATCTTTTAAACCTAAAAACATTGTTCCTACCTCAAGACCATTGGAACTTCTTCACATTGATCTTTTTGGGCCAGTTCACACTGCCTCTATCAATGGAAAGAAGTATGGATTAGTAATTGTTGATGATTACAGTAGATGGACTTGGGTAAAATTCTTAAGAACAAAAGATGAAGCTTATGATGAGTTTAGCATCTTCTGCAAACAAATTCAAAATGAAAAAGGCTACACTATTTTAAAAGTTAGAAGTGATCATGGTGGAGAATTTGAAAATGAACCTTTTGAAAACTTTTGTGAAAAATATGGCATCTTGCATGAATTCTCTTCTCCTAGAACTCCTCAACAAAATGGGGTTGTAGAAAGGAAGAATAGAACTCTGCAAGAAATGGCCAGAACCATGATGCATGAAACTAATGTAGCAAAATTTTTATGGGCAGAAGCTGTAAACACAGCATGTTATGTTCAAAATAAAATCTATATACGATCTAAATTGAACAAAACTGCTTATGAATTGTTCAAAGGAAGAAAGCCTGACATTTCTTATTTTCATCAGTTTGGATGTACATGTTATATCTTAAACAACAAAGTCCATCTAAAGAAATTTGATGCTAGAGGCTATAAGGGTATCTTTATAGGATATTCTGAACGCTCAAAAGCATACAGACTATATATTTCTGAAACACACACTGTGGAAGAAACTATGCATGTCAAATTTGATGACAAAGAGCCTGACCAAGTGTCAGAGCTTGTGGAAGGTTTGTCTAGATTTCAGGTATCAGAGGATCAATATTCAGATATTCCAAACTGCTCAGAACATCCATTCTCTGAAGAACCTGTGAACATAACAGCTCCTACTGACTCTGAACAACAAAGAACTGAAGTAACTGCTGAACCTGATGTTGATGAGTCTGAAGATGATGAGCCCCCAAGAAATACCTTCAAATACAAATCATCACATCCAGAGGAACTGATCTTAGGCAACAAGGATAGTCCAAGGAAGACAAGATCTCAACTAAGAAATGAGGAATCTTTAGTTGGTCTTATCTCAATGATGGAACCTTCAAAGATTGATGAAGCTCTGAAAGATGATGCTTGGATTGTAGCAATGCAAGAAGAGCTGAATCAATTTCAAAGGAATGATGTATGGACTCTAGTGCCCAAACCTTCACACAAGAACATTATTGGAACAAAATGGGTATTCAGAAACAAGCTGAATGAACAAGGTGAAGTGGTAAGAAACAAGGCTAGATTGGTTGCACAAGGTTATAGTCAACAAGAGGGGATTGACTATACTGAAACCTTTGCACCAGTTGCTAGACTTGAAGCAATCAGGTTACTTCTATCTTATGCTGTTAATCATGGAATAACTTTGTATCAAATGGATGTTAAGAGTGCCTTCTTAAATGGTTTTATTTCTGAAGAAGTGTATGTTAAGCAACCTCCTGGTTTTGAAGATGTCTCAAACCCAGAACATGTTTTTAAATTGAAGAAATCACTGTATGGTCTGAAACAAGCTCCAAGAGCTTGGTATGATAGACTCAGTAATTTCCTTCTTGAAAAGGGTTTTGAGAAAGGGAAGGTTGACTGCACACTCTTTAGAAAAACAACCAAAGAAGACATTTTAATCATTCAAATTTATGTTGATGATATTATCTTTGGTTCAACTAATGCTTCCTTGTGCAAGAATTTTTCTAAGATAATGCAGGATGAATTTGAAATGAGCATGATGGGAGAATTGAAATTCTTTCTTGGAATTCAAATCAATCAGAAGAAGGAAGGAACTTATGTTCATCAATCAAAATATACCAAGGAACTTCTGAAGAAATTCAACCTAGATGACTGCAAGATAATGAACACTCCTATGCATTCAACTACCAACATGAGCAAGTCAGATGATGAAGGAAAAGTAGATCAAAAGGTCTACAGAGGTATGATTGGTTCCTTACTCTATCTGACAGCCTCTAGACCAGATATTTTATTCAGTGTATGCTTATGTGCAAGATTCCAGTCAGATCCTAGAGAATCTCATCTTACTGCTGTAAAGAGAATCTTTAGATATCTGAAAGGAACAACTAATCTTGGACTTCTCTATAAGAAATCCAATGATTATGTGCTAAATGGATTCTGTGATGCTGACTATGCTGGAGATAAAATTGAAAGAAAATCCACAAGTGGCAATTGTCAATTTGTTGGTGAAAACCTTATCTCCTGGGCTAGTAAGAGACAAACTACTATAGCTTTGTCTACAGCAGAAGCAGAATACATTTCAGCAGCTAAGTGTTGTACACAACTACTCTGGTTAAAATATCAGTTAGAAGATTATCAGGTAAGCAGTAACAATATTCCTTTATATTGTGATAATACTGCAGCCATTCATTTATCTAAAAATCCTATCCTACACTCTAGAGCCAAACATATTGAAATCAAACACCATTTTATCAGAGATTATGTTCAGAGAGGCATTATAGATATTAAGTTTGTTGATACTGAAAATCAATGGGCTGACATATTTACTAAAGCCTTACCTGTTGAAAGATTTGATTTTATAAAGAAACATCTGAACATGTTTTCAATCTCTGAATAAAATTTTTTTTTGGCAATTAAAGTGTAAGAGGTTATGTATATCAGAACTTATGTCTCAGAACATCTGAAACACAAGCTCTGAAGTACTTAACTCTGATAGAGAATTTTAAATATCTCAGAGGCTCTGATCTATTTAAGTGGGAAACGTTTAGTATTCACTGCTGAACAGTTGTCCATTAAAATAGCAGTTACCGAGTAAATTTCTGCACGTGGTCTACGTGTGTCAGGTAGTGGGTGGTTATTGATGATTTTTGGTATTCAACTTTCTGTCAATTAGCGTAACTTCCCAAATTTGCTATTTTCATGTTAACTGTGTGCATTTAAATAAAACTTACACAATACACTTGCACACTTCTCACTCTCACAACCCACACTTTCACTTTCTCTCTAAACCTTCAACTGCTGAACAGCGTTTATCTGCTTTCAAGGTTTGCTGGATTGATTCCAAGCTTTTTCAGAGTCTTGAAGCTCACAGGGTTGAGAAGGAACGTCTAGAAGAAGCTGCTGCTAGAGTTGCCCAGTTGGCAAATGAGCTACATCAAGAGGATGCCCCAGAAGAGGATGTACTGGATGTACTGAATCAGGATGATGTCCTGATGATTAAGTATCAAGAGGAAGGTGAACCCTCCTCTGATAAAGGCAAGGCACCTTTGGTTGAAGATCAAGCTCCTGTGGTTGTTGATCCATTGCAGATCTTTCAAGAAGCTCTGAGGGAACAACAAGAAGGTTTGGAAAGGCAAAGGACAACTCACCTCAATTTGGAATCCAAAGTGGATGGTCTTGTTTCCAACGTGGGGTCTCTGAATGACAAATTTGACCAGCTCTTAGCCTTTCTCAAGAAACCTTAGGATTCTTTGCACTTTATTTTTTATGTTTTTATCTTCTGAACTTGATATTCATATTTTTCTTTATTTTGTCTGAACAATTTCTTATTTTGGATTTTCACTTAGTTATGTGGTTTGTTCTATTTTTGTTTGTGCTAACTTTCTTTGATAAATAAGAACATAAGAACACAAGATGCTTTTAAACAAAATTTTTATTAATGATCTTACAATGTTGAGTACATTGGTAAAAAGAAAAAGAAAAAGACAACCTAATCCTAATCAGATGGATAAAACTCAGAAGAAATCTCAGATTTCTCCTCAGCATCCTCTGATGAAATTTCTATGGGATTTGGGTTCTGCTCTTCTTCTTCTTCTTCTTGTTCTTCTTCTGGAACATAGCCAGCCAAGAACTCAACATAGTCAGCATCATCTTCATTCTCTTCAGCTTCAGAATCTGATGAGATGATTATAATCTCAGCTTCTTGTGGTTTCTTGTCATCTTCTTTATTTTTCTCCTCTTTTTCGCGTTTTTCGTCTTCTTTCTTTCTTCGAAACTCTGCGATGCGTGAACTAAACCTTCTCATTCTTCTTGATCTTTCTTGATATACTCGTTTATTCTTGTTTTTATGTGAAGAATGCATGTTAACTCGTTCACCTTTTTATAAACCTTTGAGCGCGTTGTTTTTTGTTTTTGAAATAAATTCACCTTTGTAACAACCACTCTTCTTCTTTCACTGTCTTGGTTATATAAATTTTTTTTTACTTTTTGATAATGACAAAAGGGGGAGTAGTTACGCATTAATTGATAAGTGATAAGTTTCAAAGCTGAAACCACGCCCACGCCTTTATCCATTAAGTTAAAAGTTGTTACTTTTAAGTTATTTTACGTATTTCAATGTGGAGACTAAGTTAGTTGACCCTGAAATAAATTTCATAAGTAAGGATAAGTTAAGAGTGCAATCTTAACTTAGCCTTATGAGACTTAGGGGGAGAGCTTGCAAACCTCTCACTCTGAAGAAAGATATGAAATTTGTTTTATTTCAAATTATCTTAATCTTATACTAAATTAAAATATCATGGATATAACTTAAAGCTTTGGCTTTAAGAAGTATCAATCTTAGGGGGAGCTTGCAAACCTCACAAACCTAAGAGAAACATGATAAGTTAATTTAACAACAATTGTCAATTAATACTTATGTTTGTCATCATCAAAAAGGGGGAGATTGTTGGAACAAAATTGATTTAAAAATGTTTGCCCCTAAATCTATAAAGGTTTTGATGATAACAAAGTATTAATAAACAATTGGAAGGACTAAAAATTTAATTTAAGTGTGCAGGACTTAGAGTTAAATTAAGCTCAGAGGATGTGAATTCAGAAGTTCACAAGCGCTCAGAAGATGTTGGACTTCAGAAGTTACAACCTTCAGATGATGAAGTCTTCAGAACTTCTTGAGTGACTAAAGCTTCATCAACCTCTGAAGATCTTTTTGAAAGCTGTGAAGATTCCCTTTGCAAGTCAACTCTTCTACCAATGAAGAAAAGGACCTTTCAAGCCTGATCAGTTCAGCTACTCTCATTTTGTCTGTCCTCACTTGAGAACGTGGGTCTTCAGACTTGTTAGCTGAATAAGGAAAGTCTACTCTGCAGTAGTCAAAGTATCTGAAACTCTTACTCAGTTTAGATACAAACAAACTGCATCAAGACAGACTGCTTGAAGACAAAAGATTATAAACTCCAACGGTTCTTTTTGCAACGACTCTTTTCTGGTGGTATATATACTAGAAGGATCAGTTGCATTAAAAATAACAATTATTAAGGATTGAACGTGCGCTGAACAAACTCTGAATTTTTGTGTATACAAGCTCTGAACCTTTTATCAAGTGTTTTTGCACTTTAGTCAAATACTCTGTACTCTTTGTATTTGCTCTCTTTAGGTTCTTCTAAGAGCATCTGTATACTTTTATATACTTTACTATTACTTGAGGAAACTTAAGCTTGTGTGCTTAAGTGTGAAGTCTCTTGCTTGTGTGCTTGAGCATTGTTGTGAAGTCTCTTGCTTGTGTGCTTGAGCAGGTGTAATCTTGTGTGATTATAGTGAAATCCCTTGGAAGTGCAAGGGGACTGGACTACTCTCATTTTGTGAGAGGAACCAGTATAAATTGCTTGTGTGATCTCTCTCTCTCTTAACTTGTTTTATTGTGTTATTTATCCGCTGCTGTTGTAGTTAAGGTAAGAACTTGAAAAAGTTTTAAACTTGACTAAAACACAATTCAACCCCCCCTTCTTGTGTTTTCACACCTTCAAATGTTACCAAATTATCATATGCTTATTATATGCTCTAAATTATCCAATATAAGCTAGCAATTTGACTTTGCTAAACAAACTCAAAGACTAAATTGTTTGTAAAAAGTAGTGGTTTAATGATAGCGGAGTGAACTTATAGTTAATAACTGATAGTAAATTAAATTTATAATGTTTAATAAATTTAACCGTTAATTGATAAACTATAAGTTCAAATATTATTGTAAGAAAAAAAAGGTTATAAGTTAGTAAAAAAATCTATTAACTTGGGGAAAAAATTGTTATCAAACCTTATAATCGGTGAGAATAAAGTAATGATTGTTACTCCTTCTGATCTTAAATATAAGCAAAAGTCAAAATGTATTTGACACAAATTTAGACAAAATACATTTTGACTTTTTCTTATATTTAAGACTAAGAAAGGAGTAGTTAAAAAAAAAAAAAGACCGAGAAGGGAGGACTTCATTAAATTATGAGTTCCCATTCTTACCAAAAAAATAAAAAATTATGAGTTCCCATTAAATTACGATATAAAACTGTTTTAAACGATGTATATGACTCATATCAAAAAAAGAAAAGAACATGACAGTTTTAGTAGTATATAAAGGAATTTGGATAAGCTTAGCCAAATTGGTGCTTGAAATGTTAACATATCTAAAAATTGAACCAAAATATTATACTCAAATAAATCATTTTTTCTTCTAAAATATTAAACATTTGCCACTGTATGTAGAGTGCTACGGTCATTTCATGGAATTTAAATGAAAATAAAAGGTGTCTACATCCATTCTCCTCCTCTACAAGATATTCACCAATATATAAAATAAAATTTACAAATACATAGCAATTATAGCATGTCTTTATTACATAATTAATATTTGATAGACTTTTCACCAAGTACGTAGCAATTAGTTTTTCTTATGTACTCCCTATAAAAAAAAAAAATCTTGTTAAAAAAAAAAAAACTAAAAGAAATCAAAAGATACCATGTACCAAAAAAAAAAAAAAAGAAACCAAAAGATATGAGGAGAGGACCATTGATCATGATATAATTACATTAATACTTTATTGACTCTCTATTTCCATTTGTCATATATATTAAAATAAGAATTTTGTTCCAAAAAAGAAAAGAAAAGAATTATCTAATCCCAATTGCTCCCAACTTGTCCCAATAGACACCTTCATATTTCCCTTTCTTCTTTGTCCTCTTTTTGGGTTATATATATGATTTCCTTTTTTCTTTCTTTCTAACTACTTTGCACATATAAACTTTCATAATTAATATCCTTTCTTTTTCTTTTGTGCATCAATTTTAATCTTCTCCATGGAAAAACAGCTTAGAAACCATAATTTTACATGCATAGCAAATTCAAACCAACCAAATTCCCTAGCTATGCACACAAATTCTCATACAATATCAAAAATCAAACCAAAGATACGTATAATTCACATATTTGCACCCGAGATCATCAAGACGGATACCAAGAATTTTAAGCAACTTGTACAGAAGTTAACTGGGAAACCAAGTGGAGACAAAAAATATTGCAAGAAGAAGACAAGGGTAGTTAAAGTTGAAGTTGAAGAATCAAAAAATGAAGGAATTAGAGAAGAAGAATCAAAGGGTACAAGTAGTGGAAGTGGTTTATCATTAGATGAATTTCCAAGAATGATGACAATTATGAAAAATGAGGTAAGCAATGGTGGGTTTTGGGGGTTGGATCTAACTAAAGTGAAAGAAGAAGTAGGTGGTGGAGGGTACTTAGGAGGATTTTCTGATTTGGAAGGGTTTATTTCTGAGATTAATGGTGGATTTCCTTTGTTTCATTTGGATCATGCCACTAACAATATGCAAGAGTTTGAACAATTTCAACTTCTATAGGATGTAAATATATTAATAAATTTATAGATATAAATGTATGCCTCTAGATAATATAGATCTTTTTTTTTTTTTAATTTTTTTTTATCACACACATATATATATAGCTAATGTTTGTTTGATTATGAAATGTTTTGGTTTTCTTATGTATATAATGGCTCACAATTAGTTTCATGATCTCTCATCCAAACTTTATTCTCCCTCATTTGTGTGTTTTCAATTCTATTCTCATAGATTAGATCATGTGTTCAATTACATAAACTAATTGATCTCTTCAAATATCTAGAGTTTGTTTCTTTTATTTGATTATATATTTTATATGAATAATTTATAGATCAAACTCCTATTTAAAGCAATGGTTGAAGTGTATTCTTGTGTAAGAGACTTTTTAATCGAAAGAGTAGTGTTTCATTTTTATTATGGAAAGAGTGTAGGTTTTTAAAAATTTACAAAAATGGTGTCAACGACGGTTTTCTTTTGTAACTATAAGTTAAATTTTTTTTTTTTTAAAAAAATAATAGCAAAGTCTTGGCTCCTATCAACGAATTTGCTTTAAATAAAATTAGATACGACTTACACCATTTATGTAATTTTTTTTTCCGAAAACTACACTCCTTTGATAATTAAATTGAAAAACTACTCTGCTTTAATAAAAAAAAATGTAAGATGAAATTCGTTGAATGAACCGCAATTCAATCAATTCAATTGAATCAAAATGTAATGTAATTGAGATTAAACTTATATGTAAACTAGCCTGTTCGGTTTGATTTTAGTTTAAAGTGTCACATGTAACTTACATTTTTTTTTTATATTAATGAATGCCTTAGTTTGAAAGAAAGAAATTACACCGGAAGGTCGCTATTCCAAATACATCACCTAACATCAAATTATGACACACTCTAGGACATGTCTCATAGTATACCATATGTGCATCAATAGTACATCCAATATTAGCAAGCATATCAGTACACTTATTTACTTTCCGATACAGGTGATTAATCACGACTTCCCAATCAAGCTCCAACATACATCGGATATACATGACTAAAGCTCCACCAAGCGGTCTCCCATAGCCAAGTTGACGAAGCACTTGATTAACAACACTAGAATCAACAGTACACTCAAGTCTATTAAATCCTAAACATCTAGCATACCTCAAACCTTCAAGGACTCCTCAAAGTTCCGCAACATAAGCGCTACATATGCACAAATTTTTAGCAAACACACCGCTCCAAATACCATTGCTATCACATATCACACGTCCATGATCCAATGTCTCACATGTGGGATAAAAAAAATAAGAAACTAAGTATTTTTTTTTGTTTTTTTGTGAATAGTAACATTATTACTCAAAAGAAATAGACAGTTTGTTTCTTTCTTTCAAGAGAAACCTTCTCTTAAATGTTGTAACTTTTTTTGGTCATATATATTGCTTTCATGCAAGTATATTGATATTTTTGGTCTAAATACATCGTTTTTTCCTCAAGTCATATAGCGGTAGAAGCCAGCGAATAAGAAGAAAACATTGATATTTCAAACTTATTTTTATACTCTACTTGTTTGAGAAAATGTGTGTTGGGATATTTTGTACTATTGTCTTATTTTTATAATACAGATACTTCTGGTAAGCTATCTATTCTATATCCAATCATATCCAAGTTGGAATACTATAATTTTTTTAGTAGCTAAACTCACATATCAGTATTTTAAAATTTGGATCGAACCGGTCAATTGAACCAGTTGAATTGAGTCATTCGGTTCAACTCGGTTTAATGCTATCTTAAGTAGCGAATCTGACTTTCGGTCAAAGAAGCATACTTTCAACCCACATGTTTGAATTTACCGCTGTACAATAAGCACGCGGTTTCATGCTGTACTGCATCCTGACCGCCCGATCACGATCCAACGACTTATATTAAATACAGTAAAAAGTAACCACTATAGATCTGATCCGTTGGATCGTGATCGGATGGTTAGGATGCAGTACAAGAAACCGTGTGTTTTTTATACAATAGTAAATCCAAATCCGTTATTTGTCACATCATAATTGATCTCGCCACATCATCAAAATTGACTCCAAATTGAAGTGGGAATCAAAAGTCAAAAAAATTTCAAATAAGAGATCAAAAAGTTGAATTTTAAAATAAAGGAATCAAAACTTCAGAAAATTAAAAATAGGGACCAAAATTGCATTTTAGTTCTGGTGGCATGGGGTTATTTTGGGGTTTTTTGTTTGGTAGCAGGTTATAGCACCATCAAGATGTCAAAACAATTTAATCATGTTGGCTGATTGTAGTGTTATATTTTTGTCCGATCTTCAAGCACATGATTTGGCGAAACTCTACAACCCTTCATAGAAGGTGGGTAGTTTCTCTTGCTATGATGCTGGGTCCAGACCTCCCCCTTTGTATATGGGTTTGAGTACCTCTTGTACTTCTTTTTATAATAAAATTTTGCTTAAAAAAAAAAATTAAATAAAAAAAACCAATTGTTGGAAAAAATATTTCTTACATTGAATTTGATCAATACATATGTATTTATTGAATAGCCATCGGGTCAGCCCACTTGCTATTATTAGACTGCAAATATCGAGCTTGGCCTCCATAAAGGCTGTGAGGACAAACCAATAAAACCCAATTTTTGCTATTGAATAGTATTATTAAATAACATGACAATTAAGAAAATAATATCCTTAACAAAAAATTAAGAAAATAATATAAAATTATATCAGTACAAATAATTTAAATGATATTAATTCCACCATTTACTAACATGAATCCAATTAAGGTTAATTAACAAAATATTTAACGCAAGTGTCTTGGCTCAGAATCCTATTCGTTGACAACAACATTCTAATATCTTTGGCGGGTCCAAAATCATTGAAAGCATTATCGTATGTTAATTTTAAGTATCACAATTCAAGAGTTCAGTAAGTTTAAAATCATCAATGATTGAAGAAGTATCTTAGTTTTAGTTCCAAAAGTTAGGGTTAATAATTCGTTACTTAAGATCAATTCACAAATTCGTATTAAACACAAAGACAACTGAATAAATATTAAGAGTTACATTGCATCATATGATCATCTACAAATAATATGGTTCAAATAGATCTAGGAAAGTTTATCTACAAACCTAATATAAGGAATTTAGCTACTCATAATAATAACTGACATCACAAAAGAGTTTTTAAATTATACTCCCTCCGTCCCAAAATATAAGCAAAAGTAGGTCAAAGAAACTTGAGTACTCCCTCCGTCCCAAATTATAAGGGAAAATAAAAAAATCACACTTATTAAGAAAAAGTAAAATATGAGAATTTGATGTATGATTTTGTGGGTTTTCCTTGGAATAAGTTGCATGGGAAGATGTAAAAATAACTTTTATTGGTTATTGTTTATTGAGAAAATGAGAGAGAGAAGAAATTAAATGCAATTTGCATTTAATTTTATGAAAATAAGGAAAAAACATTCTTGAAAATGATTTTTTCTCTTATAATTTGGGACAAAAAAAATGGCATTTTTTCCCTTATAATTTGGGACGGAGGGAGTATTTGGTTAAAGATTTGAACCAAATACATTCACTTTTGTTGACCAACTTTTGCTTATATATATTTTAGAACAAAGAGAGTACATGAATTATAGGTGGTCTCTAGAATGCTTCTGGCCATCTTTGTTCTCTAAAATTTCTCACTTAATTATGATATGAATGTCTCCTTTTATAGACTTCAAAAAAGCACAAAATCGCGCAATGATTTGCAATTTTTTACACGCGACAACTTAATTTTCACTAGCTATCACGCCAAGATCCAATCCTTCTGTGGTAGGGATGACAATTTGACTCATACCTAGTGGGCACCCGCAAAAATTATCCATAATGGGTAGGGTAAAAACCCGCATTTTTGGTACAAGCACAAATATGAGTAATTACCCGCAAAAATGAACGGGTATGGGTGCAGGTACGAGTACCTTAGTACCCACCCCGCCCCATACCCACATAATGTATATATATTTATTATATATATATTTTTATATAATAAGATATGTATATCAATTTTTAAAAATACAACAACTATTAAACTATTACACATTTTTAATAAAAATATTTATTTATAATATAATACAAACACAATGTGAATATGTTAACAAAGAAATGACCTTTAACATGAGATTGGTAAAGTTTTTGTTTATAATTTTCATGAGTCGATGATCAGTGCATTTTGGCACATATTTTCTAGTATTATAATTTAGCATATTAGTAGTCTTTCTACAATAATATCGAGTTTTTATTATGTTTCTAAGTTTTGGGTCACAATTGAGCCTTAATGAATTTATTTGACCAATTTTCGTATTTAATGACATATTGACACCTTCTCATTGCGCAGACCATAACTTGAGCTACGGATATCGGATTGAGGCGCGGGAAGATGTGTTGGAAAGCTAAGATAAAGAGCTACAACTTTCATGTTGATGTCGAAATCCAGTTCAGAGCGAAAAGGAGTCGTTTATTCACATTTATGTTCCAGACTTAGTGATAATAATGTAATTTCGGGTTAAACTTCTAATTTTCGGCCCGATACTTTTAGAGCCCGTTTCCCATGTATTATAAAAGCCAAAAAACTCAGCCTAGGGTTCATTATTCTGATTTCACGCAAAAAAAATAGAAAAGAAAGGTTGCTACATTCTCATGGAGAACTAGCAACCCTAGGTTGATCCATTGGTATACGGGAACATCGTTCATGACTTCTTGAGGTTCAATTCTTAATAGTAATTCAGTTTCTTTATTTATTGTCTTCTCTTATCAATTCATGCTCTTTATTTATTTATGAAACTCGAATATAGTGATGCTTAATCTCTATTTTGAGTTATATATTGTGAGACTTTTCGGATTGATTCATCGCTTGTATGACTAGTTCGAATAGGAATTGATATAGTTTTTTTCGCGCTTAGCAAAAAAGGGTTGGTCGAAATCTGTCATGATACAAACCGTGTTCTAAGTGACGCTTGTTCACTACTCATGGTTAGTTGAACACATTCTTTGCTTAATCGAATGAATTCGTATAAACTGTTTATCGCTTGTATAATCGGTTTTATAAACCAACCAAGGCATGAATATATAAACAATATTTTATGTGAACCGAGGATAGAATCATAACGAAGTTTTCCTAAAACCAATGGATTGATCGTCTTTTTATCAATTGAATTTCTAATACTACTCTTTCGATCTAAACAAAACCAAAACCCCATATTTAATTGTGTTATTCATTGTTCTTATTTTTACTAATTATTAAATTAGAGGTCCTTGTGAGACGACCAAGGTTAACTACCTTGTTACTACGTTTTATAATTATAATACTTATTTTTGACCGCGCACGACAGCGATCAAATTGGCGCCGTTGCCGGGGATCTCTGATTAGGATTAGTAAAATTGAGAACTAACTAACATTACTAACAATTTTGTTTTGTGAGTTTTAGTTGTGTTTCAGGTTCTGACGTTGAATTTTGTAGTGAAGCTGAAAAATAATTAATTTTCGGTTCATATCTTGGATTGATCCGAAATTTGGTCCACAAATCCGAAAAAAATCAAGGAACAAAACTTTCGTATCTTTGATACGAAAATTCAGGCTGAGATTGCGAAATTCCTTCGTTTAGACCACTTTTTATTTTTTTTGAATTTTCCATATATTTAAAAAAATCCAAAAAAATTATATATAGATTTGTTTGATTTTTAGAGATTTTAGGTGGTATTTTTATTTTTTTTAGATTTTATTTGACTCAATTTTTTATTTTTCTCTTCATTTCATTTAGACAAAAAAAAAAAAAAAAACCTATAAAAAAAATGGAAGATTCATTGGACCAGTTGACTTATATAATTAATTGCTTGGATGCAAGAAAACAACAAACATGCTATCAAAATCATATTCCAACTGTGATGTGTAATATTTGTTCTTCGAGTTTTCATATTAGTGATGCATGTCCTATATTGTTAGATACTGCTCTTTGTGGTGAGACCCAATTTGTAGGTAATTTTCAAGGACAATACTATCAAGAACAAAATTCATATCTTGAAGAACAGCCTATTTGGTCACATCCACAGTTTCAGCAAATTGATTCATTGGTAGTTGAACCACAACCTAGTTTGGAAGAAATGATAATGCAGATGGCTGAAAATAATAAGAGAATGGCTGAAGATCATTTGCAATTTCTTCAACATATGCAAGTTATGAAAGTCCAAACTGATCAAGTTGAACAAATAATCTCCACCGTCCATCGAATTCAAGAGGAGAAGATGTCTCATGTTGATGTACAACCTGCTGCACTATTAGAGGTAATGCAATGTGATACAAGTCTTGATGAAACTCCAAGTGAGCCCATTGAAACAATACTTGTTTCCGTTGATGAACACAAAATAAGCAACATAAATTCAAGTGAATGCATGGAAGAGATTACACCACAAAATTTATTGAAATCTGATTTAGATGAATTATATACTTCTCTTGAAGTAGATAAATCTTTTGAAATTTTTGCTTGTGAATGTGGTGTTTGTAATATTTGTCATGAGATCAATGCAGCTATTTTAGGTGAAGACATTTTGATTCCGGCAACCAGTTGTGCAGAAATCCCAACAAATTCAATAACTCTTGAAGTTAACACAAAAAGTGTGGATTTTAGTCGGAAGCAACCATTGTCTATAGCAAAAAGATTGTTGGTGGAACCTCTGATTAAGCCGCACAACAAGCAGCCATCCTTCATCATTTGTGCATCTCTTCCACCCAATTTATCTGACTCACAAGCTAAATGTGGATTTTCTGATATTCATGCTTTTGTTATTGCAGGTCCACCATATACATTGGCTATTCCTCCTAAGCCACCAGATTTTTTACTAAAGGGCAAGTCCACTTGCCACTTGCTTCTTCCTGTTACGTGTATTCGTAGTGTGGAACGACCTCCTCCAAAACCACCAGACATGAAAGCTACACCTTAGCCCTCGGGTGTGTTCCTTCCTTTTCTTTATGCTTATTGTTATACATTGCGGACAATGTCTGTTTTAAGTGTGGGGGGGACATTTATTTATTTTATTTTTTTGTCAATTAAAAAAAAATAGTAATAATAAAATAAAAAATAAATTTAGCATGCATGCAATTGTTATGAGTAGTTACATGTTTTAAGACTAGAGCAATATAGCTGTAGGATTGGTGAAATTTTTGGAAATTCTTGTTTTCATGCTTGATATGATGATCTTTGCACCTTAATGCACAACTGCTGAAAAACATGCAAACTTAGTAGTGGCTTGATAAATCTTTAAAATACACAGTCATTATCCTAAGTTGTCTGAGTATAGAATATGATAAAGAGGTATGATTAGGACTAAGTTTGAGGGAAAGCTGGATTACTTGATTGTAGGATCATGGCTAGATTAAATGATGGGATACTACACAATAAAAAAAAATTAAAAAAATTAATTATAGAATAAGTTCCTGTGCCCGAAACTGGAGGAACAAATGCTGTGTAGGGTGCTCTATTCGGAGTAACAGGTTGGACTCATTACAAGTGAGATCCCGTCAGGTGAAAAGGTAGAGTAGCACCTAAAGCATAACTAAAATGAACTTAAGTAGTATCCTTGCGTATAAAAATCAAAAAGCCTGTGAGAACAAGAAAAGCGTAGCTTCCCCTCAAGCTGAAATCCGAACTCAAACTCTGAGTTGTAGGAAAGAAAAGACAGCTTAGTATCCTGACTGTGTAGTTTTCAAGAAGGATCATGTCATGACTCTGGTTGACAGTAATAGGCAGTACACACACACACGCAGGGTTATCGTTGACAGCTGATATACAAGAGTTATGTCAATCTTTGAAATACAGTCCACGGTTGGAAGCTTGAATCCTAGAATTTGTTGATTGCTTGTGATGATTGTAGCATGCTTTGTTCTTGAGTTTTGCTCAGGAGAGCAAAAGAATAAGTGTGGGGGAATTTGATCAGTGCATTTTGGCACATATTTTCTAGTATTATAATTTAGCATATTAGTAGTCTTTCTACAATAATATCGAGTTTTTATTATGTTTCTAAGTTTTGGGTCACAATTGAGCCTTAATGAATTTATTTGACCAATTTTCGTATTTAATGACATATTGACACCTTCTCATTGCGCAGACCATAACTTGAGCTACGGATATCGGATTGAGGCGCGGGAAGATGTGTTGGAAAGCTAAGATAAAGAGCTACAACTTTCATGTTGATGTCGAAATCCAGTTCAGAGCGAAAAGGAGTCGTTTATTCACATTTATGTTCCAGACTTAGTGATAATAATGTAATTTCGGGTTAAACTTCTAATTTTCGGCCCGATACTTTTAGAGCCCGTTTCCCATGTATTATAAAAGCCAAAAAACTCAGCCTAGGGTTCATTATTCTGATTTCACGCAAAAAAAATAGAAAAGAAAGGTTGCTACATTCTCATGGAGAACTAGCAACCCTAGGTTGATCCATTGGTATACGGGAACATCGTTCATGACTTCTTGAGGTTCAATTCTTAATAGTAATTCAGTTTATTTATTTATTGTCTTCTCTTATCAATTCATGCTCTTTATTTATTTATGAAACTCGAATATAGTGATGCTTAATCTCTATTTTGAGTTATATATTGTGAGACTTTTCGGATTGATTCATCGCTTGTATGACTAGTTCGAATAGGAATTGATATAGTTTTTTTCGCGCTTAGCAAAAAAGGGTTGGTCGAAATCTGTCATGATACAAACCGTGTTCTAAGTGACGCTTGTTCACTACTCATGGTTAGTTGAACACATTCTTTGCTTAATCGAATGAATTCGTATAAACTGTTTATCGCTTGTATAATCGGTTTTATAAACCAACCAAGGCATGAATATATAAACAATATTTTATGTGAACCGAGGATAGAATCATAACGAAGTTTTCCTAAAACCAATGGATTGATCGTCTTTTTATCAATTGAATTTCTAATACTACTCTTTCGATCTAAACAAAACCAAAACCCCATATTTAATTGTGTTATTCATTGTTCTTATTTTTACTAATTATTAAATTAGAGGTCCTTGTGAGACGACCAAGGTTAACTACCTTGTTACTACGTTTTATAATTATAATACTTATTTTTGACCGCGCACGACAGCGATCAAATTGGCGCCGTTGCCGGGGATCTCTGATTAGGATTAGTAAAATTGAGAACTAACTAACATTACTAACAATTTTGTTTTGTGAGTTTTAGTTGTGTTTCAGGTTCTGACGTTGAATTTTGTAGTGAAGCTGAAAAATAATTAATTTTCGGTTCATATCTTGGATTGATCCGAAATTTGGTCCACAAATCCGAAAAAAATCAAGGAACAAAACTTTCGTATCTTTGATACGAAAATTCAGGCTGAGATTGCGAAATTCCTTCGTTTAGACCACTTTTTATTTTTTTTGAATTTTCCATATATTTAAAAAAATCCAAAAAAATTATATATAGATTTGTTTGATTTTTAGAGATTTTAGGTGGTATTTTTATTTTTTTTAGATTTTATTTGACTCAATTTTTTATTTTTCTCTTCATTTCATTTAGACAAAAAAAAAAAAAAAAACCTATAAAAAAAATGGAAGATTCATTGGACCAGTTGACTTATATAATTAATTGCTTGGATGCAAGAAAACAACAAACATGCTATCAAAATCATATTCCAACTGTGATGTGTAATATTTGTTCTTCGAGTTTTCATATTAGTGATGCATGTCCTATATTGTTAGATACTGCTCTTTGTGGTGAGACCCAATTTGTAGGTAATTTTCAAGGACAATACTATCAAGAACAAAATTCATATCTTGAAGAACAGCCTATTTGGTCACATCCACAGTTTCAGCAAATTGATTCATTGGTAGTTGAACCACAACCTAGTTTGGAAGAAATGATAATGCAGATGGCTGAAAATAATAAGAGAATGGCTGAAGATCATTTGCAATTTCTTCAACATATGCAAGTTATGAAAGTCCAAACTGATCAAGTTGAACAAATAATCTCCACCGTCCATCGAATTCAAGAGGAGAAGATGTCTCATGTTGATGTACAACCTGCTGCACTATTAGAGGTAATGCAATGTGATACAAGTCTTGATGAAACTCCAAGTGAGCCCATTGAAACAATACTTGTTTCCGTTGATGAACACAAAATAAGCAACATAAATTCAAGTGAATGCATGGAAGAGATTACACCACAAAATTTATTGAAATCTGATTTAGATGAATTATATACTTCTCTTGAAGTAGATAAATCTTTTGAAATTTTTGCTTGTGAATGTGGTGTTTGTAATATTTGTCATGAGATCAATGCAGCTATTTTAGGTGAAGATATTTTGATTCCGGCAACCAGTTGTGCAGAAATCCCAACAAATTCAATAACTCTTGAAGTTAACACAAAGTGTGGATTTTAGTCGGAAGCAACCATTGTCTATAGCAAAAAGATTGTTGGTGGAACCTCTGATTAAGCCGCACAACAAGCAGCCATCCTTCATCATTTGTGCATCTCTTCCACCCAATTTATCTGACTCACAAGCTAAATGTGGATTTTCTGATATTCATGCTTTTGTTATTGCAGGTCCACCATATACATTGGCTATTCCTCCTAAGCCACCAGATTTTTTACTAAAGGGCAAGTCCACTTGCCACTTGCTTCTTCCTGTTACGTGTATTCGTAGTGTGGAACGACCTCCTCCAAAACCACCAGACATGAAAGCTACACCTTAGCCCTCGGGTGTGTTCCTTCCTTTTCTTTATGCTTATTGTTATACATTGCGGACAATGTCTGTTTTAAGTGTGGGGGGGACATTTATTTATTTTATTTTTTTGTCAATTAAAAAAAAATAGTAATAATAAAATAAAAAATAAATTTAGCATGCATGCAATTGTTATGAGTAGTTACATGTTTTAAGACTAGAGCAATATAGCTGTAGGATTGGTGAAATTTTTGGAAATTCTTGTTTTCATGCTTGATATGATGATCTTTGCACCTTAATGCACAACTGCTGAAAAACATGCAAACTTAGTAGTGGCTTGATAAATCTTTAAAATACACAGTCATTATCCTAAGTTGTCTGAGTATAGAATATGATAAAGAGGTATGATTAGGACTAAGTTTGAGGGAAAGCTGGATTACTTGATTGTAGGATCATGGCTAGATTAAATGATGGGATACTACACAATAAAAAAAAATTAAAAAAATTAATTATAGAATAAGTTCCTGTGCCCGAAACTGGAGGAACAAATGCTGTGTAGGGTGCTCTATTCGGAGTAACAGGTTGGACTCATTACAAGTGAGATCCCGTCAGGTGAAAAGGTAGAGTAGCACCTAAAGCATAACTAAAATGAACTTAAGTAGTATCCTTGCGTATAAAAATCAAAAAGCCTGTGAGAACAAGAAAAGCGTAGCTTCCCCTCAAGCTGAAATCCGAACTCAAACTCTGAGTTGTAGGAAAGAAAAGACAGCTTAGTATCCTGACTGTGTAGTTTTCAAGAAGGATCATGTCATGACTCTGGTTGACAGTAATAGGCAGTACACACACACACGCAGGGTTATCGTTGACAGCTGATATACAAGAGTTATGTCAATCTTTGAAATACAGTCCACGGTTGGAAGCTTGAATCCTAGAATTTGTTGATTGCTTGTGATGATTGTAGCATGCTTTGTTCTTGAGTTTTGCTCAGGAGAGCAAAAGAATAAGTGTGGGGGAATTTGATCAGTGCATTTTGGCACATATTTTCTAGTATTATAATTTAGCATATTAGTAGTCTTTCTACAATAATATCGAGTTTTTATTATGTTTCTAAGTTTTGGGTCACAATTGAGCCTTAATGAATTTATTTGACCAATTTTCGTATTTAATGACATATTGACACCTTCTCATTGCGCAGACCATAACTTGAGCTACGGATATCGGATTGAGGCGCGGGAAGATGTGTTGGAAAGCTAAGATAAAGAGCTACAACTTTCATGTTGATGTCGAAATCCAGTTCAGAGCGAAAAGGAGTCGTTTATTCACATTTATGTTCCAGACTTAGTGATAATAATGTAATTTCGGGTTAAACTTCTAATTTTCGGCCCGATACTTTTAGAGCCCGTTTCCCATGTATTATAAAAGCCAAAAAACTCAGCCTAGGGTTCATTATTCTGATTTCACGCAAAAAAAATAGAAAAGAAAGGTTGCTACATTCTCATGGAGAACTAGCAACCCTAGGTTGATCCATTGGTATACGGGAACATCGTTCATGACTTCTTGAGGTTCAATTCTTAATAGTAATTCAGTTTATTTATTTATTGTCTTCTCTTATCAATTCATGCTCTTTATTTATTTATGAAACTCGAATATAGTGATGCTTAATCTCTATTTTGAGTTATATATTGTGAGACTTTTCGGATTGATTCATCGCTTGTATGACTAGTTCGAATAGGAATTGATATAGTTTTTTTCGCGCTTAGCAAAAAAGGGTTGGTCGAAATCTGTCATGATACAAACCGTGTTCTAAGTGACGCTTGTTCACTACTCATGGTTAGTTGAACACATTCTTTGCTTAATCGAATGAATTCGTATAAACTGTTTATCGCTTGTATAATCGGTTTTATAAACCAACCAAGGCATGAATATATAAACAATATTTTATGTGAACCGAGGATAGAATCATAACGAAGTTTTCCTAAAACCAATGGATTGATCGTCTTTTTATCAATTGAATTTCTAATACTACTCTTTCGATCTAAACAAAACCAAAACCCCATATTTAATTGTGTTATTCATTGTTCTTATTTTTACTAATTATTAAATTAGAGGTCCTTGTGAGACGACCAAGGTTAACTACCTTGTTACTACGTTTTATAATTATAATACTTATTTTTGACCGCGCACGACAGCGATCAGTCGACATTAAAATCTTTAAAAAAAAATTAATTATATTAAAACGATATGATATTTTATAATCGATCGATTTATTTTTAGCAAAAATGCGTGTAACGGGTACGGGTATGAGTACTTAGGTACCCATAGGATATAGGAACGGGGACAAAGGTCACCATATAATTTTATCTAAAAACTTACTAAAATAATATAAAATTACTACTAAAAACCTAATATGACTGAATGCCATCAACGACTAAATATGCAATTTTCAAGAAAAAAATAAAGTATTATTAATTTTAACTTAGATATAAGATCCAAATTTTTTAAAACTTTACTAAAATAACAACTTTTTTAAAACCATGCAACCAATTCGAATAGTAAGCATTTTCCATACTTATGCAAAATACAAATCTTTAATGAAAATTCAGAATACATTGTTATGATTGAAATGTGTAACGACCCGATTTTTAGTAAATCGATATTTTATATATTTGCATATATTTTGGGTGAGTGTTAAATATTTATTTACGCGACGTATAATTATTTATCGCGAACATAAGTTTGTGAGCGAAACCTTTGCCATGTTAGTGGGCTTGGGGCGTGTGATAGAGCTTAATGGGCCTAAGCCATTGGGCTTGGTTCATGACCAATAGAGAGTGGTATAAGTAACCAAGTCAAACCAATGAATAGTATCACAATTCATTTTTCATGAGAAGTTAGAAATTTGTAAGCTTAGAAGCAAGAGCAAAACCCTAGGGGAGCAAGAAGAAGAACACGAGCAAGGAGAAGAGATTTAGAGGCCAAGAATCATCATTCAATCCAAGGTGAGAGTGGTTAAGCATAAGCTTGGGTGATCCAAGAGAGGGGAGGTGTCTAGCCTCCATTCCCAAACTCTCTCACCCAATTTCTTTGGGGTTTGGGTGAAATTTCTTTATCATAAACATGTTCTTTTCATCTTAGTATGCTTAATGAACAACTAGGAGGGAATATGTATATGTTTGATGATTGTTTTGCATGTTCATGCAACTTTGCTTATTTTGCAAGATTTATGCATGATTTTGTATGTGTGATGTGTTTTGGTGTTTGTGAATGTTAATACATGTATATATGTATGGTATATACATGATTGATCACTTGTTATGCATTTATAACATGTTATAATGTATTTTGGATGGATTTGAGTGTTAAACCGCCTTTGGAAAACTCAAGAACAGATATTTTTCTGGTGTAGTTCGCTAAGCGACCAGGAGTTCGCTGTAGCGAACATGTTCGCTGAAGCTCGCCAATGCTCGCCATGAGTAGGTGACTTGCTGGTAAGGTTCGCCATGTCTCGCTAAGCCCTCGCTTAGCGAAGGCCTCTGCGACAGCAATTGTTGTTGATGTTTATAAGTGTATCTAGGCACTTGTAACATGGTTCTGTTTTGGTTTTGAATTATTATATGTTTAATAATTGTGTTGTGTGATGGCATTTATATAAAATGTCAAAGAAGTATATGTATTTTGTATATCGGGTTGTCCGATAAAGAAGAATATCAGTTTGTCTGATAAAGAAGTTTAATGGATTATGTTATCCATGTAGTGAGCAGTAGCTTCGTGCTAAGTGATTATCATATGTTTGGTAAATGCATGATATTCATAAATTCATGCATTATTTAGGGATATCAGACTTGTCTGATAAAGAAGGATATTGGACTTGTCCAATAAAGAAGAATATCAATGGTAAGTTCCTTGATAAAGAAGATGGTACCACATGCATTAGTCGTGTCTAGGTTGGCATGACATTGAATGTTTGGCATTAGTCGCATTTGAGTAAATGTGCAATTATGTGTTATGTGTTATGTGAGTTCTTTGTGTTGTCCGAGACGACGTGAAACTATCTGGTTGTGTAATTGTGTTATGTGTTATCTGGTGTATTGCTTATTGAGGCATGTCTGTGAGTTAGTAATACGTGATAGGTCGAATATAGGTGCGTTTCTATATTCATATGTATGTGATTATGTTTACTAACTCTCTACCTATTTGTTATGTGCTGGACCTTTGGGGGTTCAGGTATTTAGGTCGAGGTCTCGACGAGCTTTAGCTGCAGATCGTTTTGGTGTGGAGCACTTTTGGTGAGGAGCTAGTGTAGGCTACCTTTGTATAGTTTTGTTAAGTTTAGTTTGGTTGTGATGTATATTAGTGCTCTGGTATTTTGTAACATCGAGTCGGGGGATCGTTTGTATTCCGTCGTATATCGATGCGAACATCTTAACTTATGTTTTATGTTAATGAATTATCTTTTGAACTATTTTGTTCATTGCTTTGAAAATCCTTTATGTTATGTTTTCCGCTGCGACGTTTCGTGTCCTGTGCACGATCGTTTTGAAAATGTTTTCCGTAGCGCTCCGGCTACTTATCTTTAAAAAGTTTTTAAGATCACGTTTTTAAGGGTAGTTAGATCAGGGTGTTACAATAGTGGTATCAGAGCAGGTCGGTTCATGTGAGCCATTAGGATTTTCTTTCTCTTGTATGAAGCATGTGTTGGGTACACTGTTAATACATTCTAACGTCGAGTTGTGATTCGTTCAGGAATCATGGCTGCTGCTAGGACCAACGCTCAGATTGCACAAGCTTTGACTGCTTTGACTACATTGGTGGTAAGGGATAATGACCCGGGAAGGGATAGTGAGAAAAGATTGGAAAGGTTTATGTCGCATAAACCAACTCTGTTTACCGGGGGCTATAACCCGGAGGGGGCTATCAAGTGGTTAGATGAGGTTGAGATCATCTTTGAAGCAATGGGTTGTTCTGAGGAGAACAAGACTACTTTGGGAACTTACGCCCTTAGAGAGGAGGCAATCGTTTGGTGGAGGAACGTGAGACTCAGGATAGGAGTGGACGGTGTTGCTATCGTTTGGGAAACTTTCAAAAGGGAATTTTTAAGGAAGTACTTTCCGGCTGATGTGAAGAATAAGAAAGTGATCGAGTTCATGGAGCTCAAGCAAGGAAATTTATCGGTCGCCGAGTATTCGGCTAAGTTTGAAGCTTTGTGTGTGTTTAGTCCACACTACAACACGGTGGAAGCCGAAGAGGATAAGTGTGTCAAGTTCGAGAGTGGACTTCGTCCGGATATCAAGCTTTTGATTGGATTTTCTGAAATCAGGGATTTTCCGACCCTTATGACTAAGGCAAGGATTTGTGATGAAGATAGCAAAGCCAAGACCAACTACTATAAGACTCTGAATGATAGGAAAGGAAAAGGTTTGGATCGTGGTAAGCCGTATGAGAACAAGGGCAATGGAAGTGGAAAGAAGAAGCAAGGAAGTGGAAGTTGTTACAAATGTGGAGAGCGGGGTCATATGTCATATGATTGCCCGAGGAAAAGCGACAAGTGTTTCAATTGAGGACAGTTTGGGCACAAGGCCGATGCTTGTCGGGTGAAAGTGTTTTGTTTCAATTGTGGCGAGGAAGGTCACAAGAGTCCGGCATGCAAGAAACCGAAGATGCCGCGTTGAGGGTTCGTTCTTCGCTTTATCTCTTAGGTAATTTCGAGGGCGAAATTCTTTTAAGGGGGGTAGAGTTGTAACGACCCGATTTTTAGTAAATCGATATTTTATATATTTGCATATATTTTGGGTGAGTGTTAAATATTTATTTACGCGACGTATAATTATTTATTGCGAACATAAGTTTGTGAGCGAAACCTTTGCCATGTTAGTGGGCTTGGGGCGTGTGATAGAGCTTAATGGGCCTAAGCCATTGGGCTTGGTTCATGACCAATAGAGAGTGGTATAAGTAACCAAGTCAAACCAATGAATAGTATCACAATTCATTTTTCATGAGAAGTTAGAAATTTGTAAGCTTAGAAGCAAGAGCAAAACCCTAGGGGAGCAAGAAGAAGAACACGAGCAAGGAGAAGAGATTTAGAGGCCAAGAATCATCATTCAATCCAAGGTGAGAGTGGTTAAGCATAAGCTTGGGTGATCCAAGAGAGGGGAGGTGTCTAGCCTCCATTCCCAAACTCTCTCACCCAATTTCTTTGGGGTTTGGGTGAAATTTCTTTATCATAAACATGTTCTTTTCATCTTAGTATGCTTAATGAACAACTAGGAGGGAATATGTATATGTTTGATGATTGTTTTGCATGTTCATGCAACTTTGCTTATTTTGCAAGATTTATGCATGATTTTGTATGTGTGATGTGTTTTGGTGTTTGTGAATGTTAATACATGTATATATGTATGGTATATACATGATTGATCACTTGTTATGCATTTATAACATGTTATAATGTATTTTGGATGGATTTGAGTGTTAAACCGCCTTTGGAAAACTCAAGAACAGATATTTTTCTGGTGTAGTTCGCTAAGCGACCAGGAGTTCGCTGTAGCGAACATGTTCGCTGAAGCTCGCCAATGCTCGCCATGAGTAGGTGACTTGCTGGTAAGGTTCGCCATGTCTCGCTAAGCCCTCGCTTAGCGAAGGCCTCTGCGACAGCAATTGTTGTTGATGTTTATAAGTGTATCTAGGCACTTGTAACATGGTTCTGTTTTGGTTTTGAATTATTATATGTTTAATAATTGTGTTGTGTGATGGCATTTATATAAAATGTCAAAGAAGTATATGTATTTTGTATATCGGGTTGTCCGATAAAGAAGAATATCAGTTTGTCTGATAAAGAAGTTTAATGGATTATGTTATCCATGTAGTGAGCAGTAGCTTCGTGCTAAGTGATTATCATATGTTTGGTAAATGCATGATATTCATAAATTCATGCATTATTTAGGGATATCAGACTTGTCTGATAAAGAAGGATATTGGACTTGTCCAATAAAGAAGAATATCAATGGTAAGTTCCTTGATAAAGAAGATGGTACCACATGCATTAGTCGTGTCTAGGTTGGCATGACATTGAATGTTTGGCATTAGTCGCATTTGAGTAAATGTGCAATTATGTGTTATGTGTTATGTGAGTTCTTTGTGTTGTCCGAGACGACGTGAAACTATCTGGTTGTGTAATTGTGTTATGTGTTATCTGGTGTATTGCTTATTGAGGCATGTCTGTGAGTTAGTAATACGTGATAGGTCGAATATAGGTGCGTTTCTATATTCGTATGTATGTGATTATGTTTACTAACTCTCTACCTATTTGTTATGTGCTGGACCTTTGGGGGTTCAGGTATTTAGGTCGAGGTCTCGACGAGCTTTAGCTGCAGATCGTTTTGGTGTGGAGCACTTTTGGTGAGGAGCTAGTGTAGGCTACCTTTGTATAGTTTTGTTAAGTTTAGTTTGGTTGTGATGTATATTAGTGCTCTGGTATTTTGTAACATCGAGTCGGGGGATCGTTTGTATTCCGTCGTATATCGATGCGAACATCTTAACTTATGTTTTATGTTAATGAATTATCTTTTGAACTATTTTGTTCATTGCTTTGAAAATCCTTTATGTTATGTTTTCCGCTGCGACGTTTCGTGTCCTGTGCACGATCGTTTTGAAAATGTTTTCCGTAGCGCTCCGGCTACTTATCTTTAAAAAGTTTTTAAGATCACGTTTTTAAGGGTAGTTAGATCAGGGTGTTACAAAATGTGCTTAGAATGCCACAAGCTATAATTGCAAGTTGAGGGAATCAAATCCTATCATTAGACATTCTTAGAATTTTTGGTTCAGCTTAATTCAACCTTATAAATTTATTTTGTAAGGAACAAATTATTTCTATTTATAAATATATTTTCAAACCTTCTCTTATCTAATATGATACACTTTAACTAAATTGGTGTTTAGAAATGATAATCTTGATGGTAAAGGTTCAACTGGTAGAGCTCATGGTTGAAGATGATTGATATGGTTTCTGATCTCGGAAGGGGAAGGATACCTACAAAAATGTTAGCACTTTAACGCTCAAGTCAGTATCTGACTGAGGGGAGAATATGTGTTAAAATGGAGGCGCAGATGTCATATATGAATGCTTATATAAATAAAAATTAGGGTTTTAATGTAGTGGGGTCCCCAATGTATAGAGGATCAACCACACATATCACCTTGAGTGTCATCTATCCAGTGTGTGTGTTGGATATAAAGTTCAGTGGATCTCTAGTCCATGCTCTTTGGTCATCTCGTGGTCGTTTAGACCATGTGTAATCTTTATCCACTTGTATCGGATCTTTATATGAATTGGGCTTTAGCCGGCCCAGAACATTAACCTATATAAAAATATCTTACAAAAAATGCTCGTTAATTACTAATTTTTGGAGTTTTTATTTAGAGTTTAATTGTTGTACTGTCAGTGTAAAATTATTTTACACACGCATTTAATAATGTGTTAACACTTCATTTAATGAATGTGACATGTTATGTGTTTTAAAACACATTACATGATGGGCTTAGGCCCTCATTATTACCAAAAAAAAAAAAATACATTACATTACATATTAGATACATGTATAAAACAACTTTACATCGACGGTTTATATAAATTAAATTTTTTTCTTGGCTTAATTAGTAAAATAGTCCCTTAAAGACAGTTTTGGTTTCAGATTGGTCCCTTAAAGAAAAAAAGGTCCGAATAGGTCCCTTAAAGAAAAAAAGGTCCGAATAGGTTTCTTAAAGACATCTCCGTTAATCAGTTTGGTCCCTAAAAAATGGTCCGAATAGGACCAAACTGATTAACGGAAATGTCTTTAAGGGACCTATTCGAACCTTTTTTTCTTTAAGGGACCTATTCAGACTTTTTTTCTTTAAGAGACCAATATGAAACCAAAAATGTCTTTAAGGGACCATTTTACTAATTAAGCCTTTTTTCTTTGTATTATTATTTTATTTGTATAGATATGCTATCCATTGACTTGACAAAAAATAATATGTTGTCCATTCATGAGGTCAATTATTTTATTTGAAAGTTAATGAGGCTCCAAGTTGGGGGAGACTTGACTTGACCTTGGAGCAACTTGTGGGGTGGCTCCAGCTTATGTATTGTAAGGGAACATAGCAATTTATTTAAATTAAATTGGTGTTTTTTCAATAATGAAATACTCTAGTATCAAACTGGTGTTTATTACTACTCCATTTTTATTTTTTTTTAACAAGCCAATTTGATGTCAAAGACTTTCACATTTACAAAAATATTGTCACTGATCAATGGCCCCAGTTATTAAAAATACGAAGTAGTGGAACAACTTACACCAATTGACCTGGAATTTAATTAGCTTAATCAATTAAGAGCTCAATTTTGTCAAACAACATGATATTTAGGTTAGAGTTTACTTTCTCCTTTAAGCTAAAATTTCTTTTGTAAGTTTAATGAATGATCCGGTTGGGAGGGGAGAATCCACTCTATATGCCCACAAGTTTTTCGACGGAGATTAATCATCGCTAAAAGCAGTGAAAATTTCGTACCAATATCATGGTAATAAAAAAAATTGATATATTTAATCTATTATTATGAAAAAAAAACCAGATAGATCAATTGTTTAATAAATTTTAAAAATGAATTTTTGCTTATAATACTAGTTAGAGGAAATATTCAATATGTATTCGTGAGTATAACTCAATTGGCAGAGACATTACAAATTATTGCAACAATCGGGGTTTGAACTCTGTACTGCCACTTATTTACCTTAAAATGTGAAGTTCTAGTCACTAAACTACTTGATCAAAAGAAACAAAAAGGAAATATTATTTTTTTTTACTAAAGAAAATATTCAATATTTTTTTTGAAGGAAAAAGAAAATATTCAATATTGTCAAACACAATTCATGTGATTGTATAAAATTTTATTTATTTATATTTATTTATAGCATAAAGAAATGTACAATTAGTACCGTACCGTATGTCTATCTTAGTGACAATCATCTATGGAAGTCAACTTTGTATTGTAATATATATTCCAAATTGATAATTTGTTTATTTCATTTTCATCTATTTCTTTGGAATAAAACTCTTCATTTTCCTTTTTACCAAATAATAATCCTCGTTTTCACACATTTACATACCCTTTTTTAATAATTGGTGACATTTACATATTTGACTTTCATCTAACTTCTAAACTCATGAAATGTAAATCTATTTAGGACTATTTTAACCTTTCTTATGACAAATGGGAAAGGACCATGGACCATTTTTTTATTAGACAAAGAATACTTTTAATTATTTATCCTTCTTCTTTCATATACGACAATGTTCAAGGTATATATTGGTATCAACGATAAATTGGTCTACCTGGTAAGAGTCTTAGGTCCCTTAAGCGGGTGGTCAGAGGTTCGATTTCTTGCTCTGCGTATCTTAACCCAAAATAAGATCGGCTTGGTGGTAGAACAGTTGGATTGTGGGCGTTGAGTGGAGTGAAATGGAGATGAGAATTTTATCCCCACCTAAAACATAACACAATTGTCATTCTAAAAAACCTGAAAACAACTTATAAATGTAACAAGTTGTTTTCACTTCATCAAAAAAAAAGAAAAAAGGCAGAACTTCAATAGCATTACTCAAGCTCTACATCATAGAATCACTTTTGTTGTGATACTGAGAATTCTTGTAAGGACAAAGAATCTGACTTTAACACCTCGAATACCGGGGTAAAATAATTCACATACAATACAGAACTACTAGCTTTCATATTCTAGACTTGTTTCTCCCGGGGATGATGGCAATGAATCGAGTCTCGTTAAAACTTCTGGAATCCCAGATGTGTTCCTTATTATCTGCATCAGAACCAGCATAATCATTCAGATATTAACATAAGTTGATTCAATTTTAGGCAAATATTTTTGGAACTATACATTCTATCTATAAGGCTACTCTTGACTTGACTCATAAGTGATTTGAGACAAACAAACAAGTGATTTACATCAGAATATATAATAGCTGTAATCTAGAACTGTCATCATGCTATGAAATTAGGAAGAGGATATACGGATGACTTGGTGGTTGGAGTGAAAGAGTTAAGGAGCAGAGTCAGAGTGACAGTGAGGTCGAGAGTTAAACTACGAAATGAGGAAGATATCTAGGAGAATTATGAATTATCTATCACCAAATCCACTTTAGTATGTGCTGGTGTATAAGTAAACCAGTAAAAATAATGCAAATGGATTCAACTGAGAATGATAAAATAACACATGATCATTATTGAGACCTTCCCTTCAAGACCTGATGGACCCCTGATCTGCTTTTCACTTTCAATACTAATCCAACATGTCAGTGACGAAAAGTAACCTTACCATGTTTTCAAGATGTTCATACAAGATGCCAGAAACAACTAAAAGGCATCAGGCAATTTAGTATGATAAAGTATGGATTATTTTTTTTAGGTGAATTAGCATAATACTCGCTGAAAATCAAGGTCATAAACTAGCATGTCACCCTACTCCAATCTGATAATAATGCAAGTAACACTTATATCCAAAAACCAATTTCAAAATTTCCAAATTATGCGAGTCTCATATCAGACGCAGTAGTAGTATGGTATCCATGTATGTGCTTGCATGAATTGAAGTTTGAGTTTCACATTGCTTTGTAAGAGTAATCTATAAGGGAACAAAAGCATTAAATATATCTTAAATTATTTACTGTGTTTCAAACTTACAAGTATCTCCTCGTCCAGATAAGAAATCATGAAGAGTCTCTGAAAGCTTCCAGCTGCAAACATGAAATGGCATCAAAAGCGTATATTGAATATAAATTATTCCATTAACATAATAAGCACTAATCAGTTACATATCATCTTTCCTATCCTGCTCCTGCCACTTTGCACATATATTTTGTAATAGAAAACTCAGTACGTAATATCACTGTAAATATCTAACATCATAATGCATTTCACATTGTTCTCTGATATATCTAACCATTTAAAGCCAGGCTAAGCCACAGTGCCTTTCTTTTATAGGTAAAAATAATGTTTTGAAATTTTTCATATATTTTAAAATTATTCAATCTTTTTTTAAAATGCATGTTCAAAACTTTGATAATATCTTCTCTGATGATTATTTGATAATTAAAAATGGAAACAGAGGACAACACAATACACAGACCATAATATCGACAGTGCATAGTTAAACCAATATTCAACAGATTGTATATATCATTACGAACAGTCAAGTCAGAGAACATGTTTATAGGTGAATACAGAAATCAGTGGTAACTTACTTAGAGGAACTTTTAGCCCATTGGCAATAGCATCGCGTAAAGGTGCCGGAAGCTGTTGTAAAGCATTAACTGCTTGCCCGAGTGCACCTTTAAGCTGATCTGGGACTCTGTCTTCCAAAACTGTCGGTGACACAAGAATCCCTTCAACATACTCCTCTTTCAATCTAAGTGGCCCCTCCACAGATAATTTGGTTGAGAGAATAATACTGCTTTCTATCTACAACACCCAACTAAAACAATTTTAAACAAAAATATGAAAGTACATCATAGAAATAGATTAAACTTATAATTTAAAAATGTTATATGAATGGATTCATATACGAACATTACCTACGTACCACTGAAAGGTGGCCTAACAATGAAGGATAAATGATTTTATTTTGTGGACTGAAGGGGAGAGTGTGACAGCGAAAAGTGAAGTTCTATTCAATACATAGCATAAAATGAACAATTCACTTTTCAATCCTTACTTCCATCATTATGTAAGATTAAAATGAAGGCACTTTTCATCTTTCTATTCTTAAAATATCCAGGAAAAAGTCCCAAATACGTTTCAGTGTTTATATTAGAAAAAGTTGAGGTTATAAAGTGTAATTTTGTATTACAAAAATGTTGATATGAAATATAAGTGTGTATTATGTGTAATTAAAACCATTTATCGCATTCCTCATTTTTCTCATTCTTTTCTGTTTCCAACTTCACATAGCTTCTTCTGAAACGAAAATTTTATCTTTTAAAATTCTAAGGACAGGAATATAGTTGTGTGGTTGCTCTTAGGTTCGCATCAGGTATCGATATCTTGCAAAATATGTCATCAAAGAAATGAAAGAAAACTTAACAACAAGGTTGCAACTGAGAGAACTAGTTCAAGGAATTGACTCCTCTAAACAATTTAACCGTTTTCATGTACTTCTTCAAGATGGCTTAGATGTTAAATGAATATAAAGATTTTTTCCGGGTATAATTAGTACAAAAGATATATGCTAAGTTTTGTTGGAAGTACATTTTAAAGTATATTTTTAACAGGCTACTGTTTAGATAGCATCTAGAGGTAAATATACATGGTTGATTTGATTTGGCTGCATAACAAAACAACAATTCTAAGTTAAAGAACAACCTGAATTCTCCACTCCATAAGAATCCGGGTAGAAAAAATTCATGCAAGAAAAACTATTCAAAACCATTTAATTCACATAGAAGTAGCCCTATGAATATTGGAAGAGGAAAAAGCATAAATCAAATACAGTATTATAATGGGGAGATTTCAATTTTCAAAAAAAGAAGCTGAAAGTAAAAGAAGTTTGCAATGCTTTCAGAATGCTGATGCAAGACTTTTGGATGTATAAAAAAATTAGACAGTGAAAAGAAGTACCGAGTTTAAAAATGTTGTGTTTGCAGTAATCTTTGCATTTCCGTCCTTGATAAAGACATCCAATTTTGATAAATTAGCTAAACTTGAAGGAAAATTCCTGCAAACATATAAAGCACACGGAAGCATTGCAAGTCAAAGGTGAGATCAAGCCAAATCTAAGGCCAGATAGAGTAAACAATCCAAAGCTTTGCTTTGGATTGACAAGGTAAAAGCAAATCGATAGAACTCACTCAAATATAACCCTAGCAGCAAGCAACCCAGGAGATCCAGGACCAAACCACTCAAAGTTCCATCGCCCTTCCAGAAAGGGTGACCTGTAGCAAAAAAGTGCATGAATATCTCATTCAAAAAGCATAGACATGGATATTCTTAGTCCCTTACGTTGTGGGCCGAGGTGTTGGATTGAGCCGCTCAAGACCAGTTATCCTTTCATTCACATCAATTCTTTGATACTCAGTTGTCTTCCCAGAGACTAAGCCCTCAAAACCCCCTGCATCTTTAAACTGAAAGGATGTTTTCAGAGTAAGTACGTTTGATTTCAAACTTAACAATTTGCAAAAACTGTTAGATTAGATGATATATAATATAATCAACTTCATCTTAATCTGGTTGGGGAGTTCGATGAGCACTCAAAGCAACAAGATACTAAAGACCTAAACCACCAAGAGACCTGAACAACATGTATCCACCCAAAACATTAATGCATTGAGTTTATGAGTCACTTCTCTTATGATCCTTCATTTAGCTACATTAATGTGAAGCTAATTTGTGGAAATAACTACACACTTGAATAAGTTGAATTCCAATAATTTATGCAGTTAGTTCCTATTAGTTTTCATAAGAAGCACGGGCACAAACACAGACACCGGATACGCCACGGACACTAACACGTCGACACCGATAGTAATTTGAGAAAATGACATAATTCAATTAATGTAATCATAAGTGTCACTGGTCTTGTCGGTGTCGGACACGTCTAATCCAAGGAGTGTCCGTGCATCAGCATTTTCTACAATGACAAAAATTGATTTTGAAGGAATTGAGTTTGTAAAGTTGTCTCCGACTAAAATTGAGTTGAATGTAGAATAATTTATGTTTGCATACACTCTTGTAAGAGTGTGTTGAATAATGAATTCGAGACTAAAATCAAATTGTAGAGGCAAAAACTTTAAATTCTAACTTCGAATTAGAATCAATTCTGAAGACAAAATTCATTGTACAAAAGAATAACAAACATATCAAAATCAATTCTACACCTCTCTGAATTCAATTTTTCCTCATTAAAAATAAAATTAAGGGTGCGTTTGATTCGTAAAACAGCAAGAACTAGACAGAACAGTACAGGACAGAACAAGATAATACAGGACAGGACAAAACTGTACCGGAGAGATATAAGGCGATAATATTTTTATATTCGAAAATAAAATGGGTATTTTCGTATTTTTTATAGTTGTACTGTGGACAAAAAGTTGTCCTGTGGTTCAGTGAGGGACAAAAGCTGTCCGTTGCTGCCTAATTTGTCCAGTTCCATAACCTGTTTCAAATCAAACAGGGTACAACAAAAGTTGTCCAGTCCAGTCCCCTATTTTTTAGCAGATCAAATGCACCCTAAAGCACAACATTCTAGATCAGCAATTTTAACACTTCCCAATTACCCCCTTTCTTGATTATTTAGTTTACGAAAAGATAACATGAAAACTAATAAATAAGAAAAATTAGAAAAAAAAGCACAGTAATAATCGAAAAAATGAAACATTATTAAGGAGAATGAGTAACTAACAGCAAGAAGAAGCGATTCTTTAGCTGAAAGACGTTCCATTTCCTTAGCATACGCAGCAGGTGCACCAGTTTGAACTTGAACCATAGCTCTACAATAGCCACGCTTCTGCCACGTGATGCGTGAGGTTGTTGAAACTTTCCATGAAGAAGAAGAAGAAGAAGAAGAAGAAGGAATGGAACAATTTGTGATTGTTGAAATACAGAGGTGAGAAGCAGAAACAGAAGAAACCATTGATTGAATTGATTGGATGAAGAAATGGAATTGAAGTTAGTTGAATTTGTTTGTGATGAGTTAGTTACTTTGTAAATGAAATGGTGGAAGGAAAGTGTGTTTGTTTTGTTGCTCACCTCACAAGTGTGGCTGTTTTTGATTTTGTGTACTATTCACTATTTTCAGTTTCACTAGACTTGTCCTAATCCCAACTTATAACACAACCTACACCAAGCCAACCTTCATGTCATGCGTCCTAACTTCTAAATATCTTTTAGGACAAACATTATTTTTATCCCTAAAGTATAACTCATTGTGAAGGTGGTCATCGTAGTATTAGCCATATTTATATAAATGTATCTTTTATCGGTCACTTTGTTCCTCAAATTAGTCAATTTAATCCTCTTCAAATGTATTTTTCCTTAGTCAATTTTTTTTTGTTTTTCACCACTAGTTGAATCTGGTTCGGGGCTAAGTTCTGGCATCAAGTGGTTTCAGCCCTCTCCCGATCGCAGTTGCGGGGATCAAACCGAGGTCCTCCCTACCAAGTTTAACGCCAATCACCACTGAACCAACTAACGATTGGTTTTTTCCTTAGTCAATGTAGTCTAAAATTAGAAAAAAAAATTAGGAATGTGTTTGTAATTTCAATATATTCAAAGATTAATATGACAATAAATTATGCTTTCAAAGACGAATAAGCTTAATTGTAAAAAAAAAATGTTTTTTTTTTTTAGTATAAATGTATGTAAATGAGTCTAAAACTTGTTGTGAGTTGGTCTTTGATGCGAGGATTGTTTTGTGGTCAAGTCTTGAACTTGTCTAATCCATAGAAATAAAGAAATTTGTTCCAAATTCATAAAAGATAAAATGTAAAAAATAAATAAATTCTTGGACAAGCTATCAGTATCTATTTAAAATTCGACTTAACGGTTGATGAAATTCTCTTAAGACAAATCGTTTAGAAGAACCTGAATTTGATTCCTAGTACTTGACATATCGGTGGTTTTTAACCGTGGGCATCATGCCAGGAAGTTGGTGGGCTCATTATGAATTAGTTCAGGGTGGCTGGTGGTTTCGGGAGCCCGTAGAAAATGCTTCTTCTATGCCTTGGGTATTAGCCACAGTGCAAGTACACACAGTCGTAAGTAACAAGTGATAAGAAAGAGATCATATCCATGAGGGTTAACTTTAACACCCTCATCAAGAAATATGTTGGATGCAGTGATGCTCTCAATTAGTGCAAAACCCTACGTGTATGACTTGTCAATTTCATAAATCTTTTACAAGGATCAAACGATGATTCGTCCTCTCTTTGCCTAAATGATGTGATTTCGTTAATCATCTTTGCATTCTTTGACGGGATGGAAATACTTAGCCAAAAATTCTCTATTAACTCATTTCATGTAGCAATGGAATTAGGTTCCAATGAGTTTAACTCATTTCATGTAGCAATGGAATTAGGTTCCAATGAGTTTACCTAATTTAAAACATCATATATATGCTTAAATTTAAGTTGTGCAGTATTTGGTTCAAAAACAACATAGTATCTTCTTCCCTATCATTGGCAATGGCCACATCACATGACTCCTTCCTGCTCTGCTTGATTCTGCTATGCTTCTTTAACAAGCTCTTTTCTATCTCCTCTTCTTCAAGCATATCTTCAATAGTGTCCTTTATTAGGGGATGGATGTTCCCTTTGGAAATCTTCTTAGGATTTTTAATGTTCTTTCAAGTTTCAATCTCAGAATCTGCTTTAAATTCGTGTGAGCAACTAACTTGTTGTGCATATAGAGCTTCTGAAGCAACCTATCGCATCACATTAGAGGCTCAAGTTAGAAATGTATGTATAAAATCTCATACAATTAAGCACTTAAAAAAATTAGTCCAAAACAATTATCAAAAATGGAGATGCGGGGTATCGAACCCCGTACCTCTCGCATGCAAAGCGAGCGCTCTACCATGTGAGCTACATCCCCTTACGAAATCAAAATATATTTAAAAGTATATAATACATGTCCATCAATGGCATTTTCTGGTAATGTCTTTCTTACATTCGACCACTCCACTGAAGTGTTATATTTATATTCACCTTGTGGTTTTGTGCTTATTTTTGAGGAAATGAGCAAAATTGTTTCTAAATTTTCACTCATAATTTTTTTTTTTGGTAAAAAAAAAAAGTACGTGTATTGAAAATGTATGATGTGGGTGTGACAACAACTCATGTCCAAGTAGGCAAGAACCAATTCGATATATTTGAAAAAGAAAATTAAAAAACTTTCATTTTCCTATTAACTTGTTTCACTTTCATATTCTTTCCATTTTACCTTCTCTGTTCCCACAAAAAATCGCCATCACTATCGTCGTCGCTGCCTTCGCCACGCCACTGTCACGCTCTCACGCATGTTGTCAGACACTCTCTGCCATTGTTGTACACATAGAATCACCGCCCATTATCTCTATTTTTCGGCTTGAATCAATAGGAATTTTAGATTTGGTGGAATATAAATTAGGAATTGTGAAATTTAGGGGTTAAATTATATATGCACTTCGCCCTGCAGATGTTCTGCTGTATGGATGGTGGGAGGAAAACATGTTTGTGTAGATTTGATTGAAGTTTCCCCAATTGTGGGACTGAGAGTTGGGGATTTTACTATGGCACGGGCAGCTCTCAAAGCAGCTTCAAGCAAAATGGTCAAATATGATAAAATGTGTTCTGACAATCGACACGTTTTTTATACCGTTGGCATTTAACACTTTTGGCTTTCTAGCACCAAAAGCGATAGACCTTTTGAAAATAGTTCAAAGAGTCATGAATAGTAATGTTGTGTCGTCATATATATACTTTTCAATTGAGAAAATAGAAATTCAAACGGAGCCATAAATTCTAAAATAATTATAATTATATCCAAACGGTAACGTTATACAGTAGTCTTATATAAAATCCATAACAGTATTATAAAATTAAAATCCAAATGGGGCTATATATTGTAAAATGATTATGCCCTTTTACATCCCAACGGCTATACAACTATTCCTTCCCTAGCCTTTTAGTCAAGAAAAAACTATTCCTTCCCGTTACTCATAAATCATATAATCATTTTGTCACCTCATTGGCAACGGTCCAATTTCCATATCAATATATATAGCAAATAGACATAGACCCAAGAAAATCACAAAAACATACACTAGACATATTAACTACAACATATATAGTCAATATAGCTTAATTAGCTTACTACAATTGTAGTATACCGTTACCATTCTTTTTCAATTCTTTCATTTAGATAGCTCAGTTGAGCAATACCAGAAAAAGAAAGAGGAAGAACAACAAGGAGGAGGAGGATGGTCGAGGTTATTGTGGACGAAGGATCCTAGACGTCTGACTAAGGAGTACAAGGAGTATCAGATATACAATTAGCACTTGCAAACAATTGAGAATGTGAGTGTTGCTTTTTTTTTCTTCCTATTATTATTAGAGCAAACAAATATTTTAGTGAGATGCTTTCAACCTTTTCATAATTTGTAAACATGTCTTTAATGTCTATTTTGTTAATAATTTTTATGAATTAAATTGATTAACGAAAAAATATATATATATATATATATATATATATATATATATATATATATATATATATATATATATATATATATATAAACTTAATTCAGAGATGTCTCGGTTACTGAATAGGGCTTGGAGCAGTGTTAGTGGTAGAAGTAGTAGGTCTAACAGAACTTTAGTCCCGCCTACTTCCTCAGGTACTGAAACAACATTAAACCAAGATACTTTTCAAAATCAAGAATTAGAAGTACAAGAAATGGAAAATAAACTAATTAATTGGAATATGCCAGAGATTAAGTTAAATGAAGTTTATAAGATTAGTACCTTCGATTTTAAAAGTCAAAAAATTATACATACTCTAGAACAAGCTAGAAATGTAAAGAATAAACAAGAAACTTTTACGTTATTAGATAAAAAACTATTAGACCAACATTATAAAGATGGATTCAGATACATCCACTTGGGACTAGTTCAAGTGGCAGTAAAACCCTTACATAAACTAGGATTAAATTCACCCATATTACTAATTTTACAGTGGCTTTCAACCTTTTCATAATTTGTAAACATGTCTTTAATGTCTATTTTGTTAATAATTTTTATGAATTAAATTCACTTTCGTCCTCATTTTTAACACACTTGAGGCTCTGATACCAAAAGTTTGTAGCAAGTGTATTTTTATAATAAGACGAAAGTGCTACAGTGCCGTCGCAGCGGTATATATATGAAAAATCTAAAAGATGAAAGGAAAGATTATAGAAAATTTTATTCTTATATATTTTTTTGAGCTTGCTTACAACTGAGGCAAAGGCCTCTATATAAAGGAAAATAAGGATCACTATTTGATCAGGTAAAAGGTAACATTAACCTACAGCTGTCCTGACTAAAGATAGAATAAACCATAGTGGGATAATGCCGGGTGCTCATTGGGCCCCATCGACACATCTGTCCTCACTAACAAACAAAAAAGCATAAATATAAAAATTACAACCGGACAACTGGCAAAACTTTAATAAAGTTGATAGAGACCTATTTGTCTCCTTATGCCGACAGTGGCTCAGTAATTTTCAACCAGTTAAATTTTACAATTTTACTGGCTCTTGTTTTACATTTTTACTGGCTCTTGTCCCTCTTGGTCTTGATTGACTGGATCATAGCATCCCAAAAATCTTCTTGGGTAGGTTCCTCATCAGGCTGGGACTCTCCAGCTAATCCTTCAAACATATTTTGGCTCATTGATCCTTGAGAAGAGGTAGACATATCATCTCTTCTTTCCGCTGAGGGAAAAGTATTTAGGAATTGAGTCTTCATATGGTCCAAAATTCTGACCATGATTTCTTCCTCTGTCTCCTTAGGATATTTCCTTTGGAAGTAATCCTTCAACTCCTCCATAGAATATTGGTGGCTTTGTTGTCTGGCACCTGAGGCTTTATCATTGTTGATAGTCAATTTTATTTTTGATATTAAATTCTGAATATCTTCCGAACTCATTTTTGTCCACCATTTAAAAAAGAAATTTCTTTCTAATATGGGGATGTTAAATTTATCCTTTGATATGGTTACAGTCCACCTCCATATCCAGGGAATTTGAAAATTAATAAAGAATAAGCAGGGACATTGTCCTGTAATAAGCTTACTAGAAGCTATTTTTGCTATTAGTGAACTATTGTCACACCATGGAGTATATAAATCCCCTATTTCTTTGGGTAAGATTTCTAAGGAGGGACCAAATTTGATCCACCATTCAAAGAACCAATTTGGTATAGGTTTATTTACAATTTCTGGATTTACCGAAAAGAACCAAGAATGTTTGTTCTTTGGGTTTTGGTAATAAAAAGCTTGTGTGAAAGCCTGGATATAATCCCAATAATTGAAGTATATATATTTTCCTTCGGCAACTTTTATTGCCTTTTCTCCATTTGGGTTTAAACCCCATTCTCTTGGTAATAATACCTTGTTTATATGACATTTGCTGAAGTTTATGAAACTTTCTGGATTATTATTTTGGTAATAGTGGGTTATGGTCACTGATTCAGTGATTGTTAATAATATTTCCAAATTTGGCCTAGATTTGCCATAAAGCCCAGCATATCCTCTGGACTCTAAGTATCTTGTCTTAATTGACCACCCATCATTATGGGTTAATGACAAATCTTCGTCATCTATATGAATTATCTTTTCAGTAACAGGATTTTGAAAATATTCTAATGCCTGTTCTTGTGGTTCATTGACCATTACTTCTTTATAAGATATTATCTTATTTGAAGATGAAGATGAAGAAGGCTGATCTTCCTTCTTAGGTGGGGCAGGCAATTGCCTGGATTTCCCACTGAGGTCCAATCCCCTATTAGGGGAATATTAGTTTCCTGGTAAGGTAACATATTGTTACCTCCTCTTCCGCCACGACCAGAATTACGGCCTCGGCCTCTTCCCCTATAAGGGGTTGTCATTACCCTGCAAAAATTCACGGGTTAAATAATCAGCAAGAGAATTATTTTCTCCTTTAATATATTGAATATCAAATTCAAAAGCAGATAATTGAGCCTGCCAACTAGCAAAAATATGTTTTGCTACAAGGGTTTTTACATCCTTTTCAATGATTGATTTAGCAGAGCTACAATCAATTCTTAAAAGAAATTTTTGATTTAATAAATCACTTTGAAATTTTGAAATACATTTAATAATAGAAAGCATTTCTTTCTTAATAGTCGAATATTTCGACTGAGTCTGGTTCCATTTACCAGAGGTGAATCTCACCAAAACTTCTTTATTAGTTTCAGGATTGACTTGTTTTAATATTCCTCCATAGCCAATATTAGAAGCATCAGTTTCTACTATTTTAAACAATTTTGGATTTGCCAAAGATAAACAAGGAAGGCATTTAACCCTAGTTTTAATTCTCTGGACTGCCTTTGTATGAGCATCTGTCCAAGGGTCAGGTTTATTTTTAAGCCTATTATAAAGAATTGCAGTATCAGTGGATAAATTTTTGTAATAGTCTGAAATATAGTTCAAACTTCCTAAAAATCTCTGTAATTGGGTTTTGTCTAACATGACATCAGGAAATTTGGAAGCAAATTCAATGCTTCTTTCTATAGGAATTATAGTTCCTTGGTCAATCATATGACCCAGAAATCTAACTTAGTTTGAAATATTTTCATCTTGGTAGCCGATAAGACTAAACCATTGTTTTTAACAACATTCTTAAATATTTTTAAATGTTTTATATGTTGCTCAATTGTTTTAGAAAATACTAAAACATCATCAATATAAACTATTATGAATTCAGAATATGGATTAAAAATATCATTCATGATTTTCTGAAATTCAGAAGGAGCATTTTTTAATCCAAATGGAAGTACATTCCATTCAAACTGTCCAAACGGTACAGTAAAGGCTGTTTTATATTTATCATTTTCAGTTATCTGGATTTGCCAGTATCCTGATTTCATATCAAATTTTGAGAAGATTAAAGCATCACTTAATCTATCTAATAAATCTTTTTTATTAGGAATAGGATACCTTATCCATTTTAAAACCTTATTAAGAGGTTTATAATTGATTACTAATCTAGGAACTCCTCGTTCCTTCTCAGCTGCCTTATTAACATAGAAAGCAGTACAACTCCAAGGAGACTTAGAGTGTCTAATTAGACCTTTGTCTAAAAGAAATTGTATTTCTTTTTTACACAAATTTAGGTAATCATTGTTCATTTGGGCTGGCCTAGCTTTAGTAGGGATCTGACTTTCATTAAAGTCATCTATATAAGGTAAAGAAACGACATGTTTCTTTCTATTCCAAAAAGCATTTGGGAGATCATTACAGATTTCTGTAGTAAATTCCTGTTCTAAAGACTTAATTTTCTTTTTAATATCATAAGTTTCAAGTTGCTCATTAATATTAAGCACACTAATTTCTTCTTTTAAAAAACATATTTGTTTTTCTTTTTTCAAAAGGATATCTTTGACTTCATTTAACATCCTAGTTTGAGGATCTGTTATAAATTCAAAAGTAATTTTTTGATCATTTATAAAAGTAGTAATTCCCTTTTGATCAATATTAATAATAGGCATAATGTTATGCAAAAAAGGAGTACCTAATATAATCCTGTGAGTTAAATTTTTAACTAATATAAAATGGGTTGGTAAACAAATATTTTTGTTACAAATATAGGCATTAGATAATTTATAATTAACTTGGAGTTTATCTCCTCCTGCCTGAGTTAAAGATTGAGTAGTTTTCACAAAATACTTTGTCGGAATTATTCCTTCTTGAATACAATTAAGGTCTGCACCACTATCCACTAGGGCAACCTCATTTTCAAGAATAAAACTTTTATTAATAACAAGAGTTATCTTAACAAACCATTTTTGCGATGTAACTCTTTCAAGAAGACTGAGATAGCTATTGCTAGATGATGGACTGTCATTACTAGAAACAATATTTTCTATTTTATTAGAATTTTCTAATAAACTAATTCTTTTAGCTAGAACATCATTGTTTTTCTTAATATAAGAAATTTCAGATTTTAAAAGATTTATTTCTCTTTTTAAATCATTTATAGAAACAGGAGTTTCTCGTTCATTAGATTGACGAAACCTAGATAAGACTTCGCTGAGCTGATAAGGGGCTTCTGTAACTAGGGGAGTTTTTTCTCTAGAGTTATCCCTTATTAAAGTTTCTATTAACTTTCTTCTTAGATTATCATCTGATATGGATTCTAAAGCTTTTAAAGCTTCATCCTGTTCATTGGTCAAAACATTTAGACCATTCATTTCTACTATGGATTTCCAATAATTTAGTTCATTACATTGACAATTATTATTGTCAGATGTGTCTGAAGAAGAACTATAGCTAACCTCATCATCAGAGGACTCAACTTCAGATTCAGAATTAGAATTAATAAGAAGAACCTTTTCTAGCTGATTTCTAAGTTCTTCATCCTCAATTTCGTTTAAGGCTTTTTTAGTCCTACATTGATTGGCATAATGACCAACCTTTCCACATTTGTGGCAAGTTATGTCAAGCTTTTTAGCTTTTCTTTTTCTGCTAAAGTTAGGAGTATAATCCTTATATTTTGGTTTGGAATAATTTTTTCTACGTTTTTTCTTGTAGGAATACTTATAAGTATCTGGGGGATTTTTTCTTCTACTTTTATAAGGTTTTAACCTTTCTATTTTACCCTTCTTCCTGTTCTCAGGGGGTTTTTCAAGATCAAAAGCGAATTGTTCGCAAAATTCACCTATTTGGTGTTTTTCAGTTAGTTTCTGTTTTTTAAGTTGGTTTTTAAGTTTTATGTCATTACATAAAGATAAGCCTTCATTAATACATGTACTAATGATTTGGCCATAAGTTAAATCAGAATAATTAATATTTATTCCATCATTATTGTTTCTAAGAGTTTGTCTTATTCTTTCAGCAAAAAGATGAGGCAAACCATCTACAAATTTTGATTTCCAATGCATAGAATTGGGATTATTTAATTGAAAAACTCTAGATAGAAAAGTATCTTTATACCATCTAAAGTGAGTTAACGATGGGCATCTAAGATTTTGCAATAATGTTTGCAATTTCTCAGCAATGGGTACATTAGTTCCTACAAAATGTTGTAGAATAGAAAGACATAGTGTATAAACTGCATCTTCCTCTCCGGTAGTAGTGATAGTAGTACTACTACTTGATGTTTCAGTTTTAATAAGTTTTTTATGAGAAAGAATTTCTTTTTTCTGAGCATCAGTGAGATAATGATCCCACCAACCTCTTAATTGGCCAATAAAACCGGTCGTTATAAACGAAGCTATAGAACTATCAGAATTCCCTTGTTGTTTACACACAGAGGAATACATGATTATTCTATGTATCATAATTTGCTTATCATTTAAGCCATCAATATTCCATTCATAAATGGCCTTTCCAGAATAAGAATTCTGAAAGGGTTCAGTTTCTTCAAAGAGTAAATCTTGAGGCGATGGCCTCTTATAGTAGTATTTTTCTACTGGCTTAGGAGCATAAATAGGATTTATTTGTGCAACCTGATCATTAATTTCTTCATTAGCAAATATTTCTGCTAATTGGTCAATATCTTCTATATCAGAGGTGTCAGACATATTTTTCTGAGATAAAACATTTAAGCGCATCTGCTTAAGCTTTTCTTCTAAAACATGAATAAATTCATTATTATTAGATTTTAATTTAAATCCTTCTACCGCTATAGGTGGTTGAATGATAGGGACATCTTTATTAATAATAATTTCTGAAGACTCCATATTATTTTTATTCTTTTCTAATTGTTTTAAAATTAGATTTTGCTTAGTTAATTGTTCTTCAAAAAGTAATTTTAAATCAGTAATGTCTTTTTCTAGGGACATAAATTGGTCACCTAAACAAATAAGGAAAGAATTGGTGTAATTCTGGGATTTAATTATCGCATTTAATTCTTTGAGAGTAATATGATCATTCTCAACCTTCTGATTCTGAAGATTCAGATAAGCTGTAGCTTCAACATTTTTTCCTAGACTTATAGTTTGTTCAGGAGGGAAAGGAGAAACTATAATTCCTCCATTATGGGTATTCCAATTCTTATTTTGTAACACCATAATTTCGGTTTTAACTTTGTTATGAAAATGTTTTACAAACCATTTTACAAAAGGAACATAGCTTTGTATTTGAGATAAATAATCATAATAATTATCTTTAAATTCCTTTAATTCAAAATCTTTGAATTTTTTGAAATACCAATTCCTAAAATCTTTATATCTATCTTGGTTAAACTCATCATTGATGAGTTGCCTCCACTTACTTCCTGGGGAGAGATCCATCATAAATGAAAACTCATTTCGGATTGGGTAGGAGATTCCCTACTCTGAGAAGTATTTTTCGGATATATTCCTTGAGGAATTTTATTCTCACTTATACGAATATTTTCAACTGATTCAATATCTTCTCTTATTTGAGAAGTAGAGGCTCTAGAGAGCTCTAAAGGGGCAGTATGGAATTCACTAGTAGAATACCTAGATGACATAGCTCTAGGGATTTTTATAGTTCTTTGAGGATTAAATCTTATTTCAATGTCTCCTTCAGTAGTTTGGGAGATTTGATCTGCATCCGTATTTATTTTAGGATCAGGGTCAACCTCTTGAGGTAATGTCCATGTTTGAGGGAAATTTATATCATCCCATTTTATTAACTTGTTTTGTGCAACATTGGAAGTTAATAAATTGGTATGGACAAGAGTTGTGGTTCCAGGAAACGATATTTGTTTCGCTTTGGGATTAAGAGTATTTAAAACTCTGTAATAAACCCTATAGCATACTGCTATTATTTCACTACCAGTTTTATAATTATAACCATTGGTATGAATAGTTAATTGCATAGCATCATTTAGATGCTTATCAGTTAAAGATAAACTTAAATTAGGTGAAACATCAAAATATACTGGTCCATGACACAGACTTGTTTCAATTAAAGCAGCTAAAGATTGTTTGAAATCTTTACACCTACCGTCTCTAATATAAGCCATTATACTAGAGTTTAACCCTAACATAGTTAAAGGTTTAAAAGCCACTTGGATTAGTCCAATATGAATAAAATTATATCCTTTGAAAGGAAGCAAATCTGCTTTACTTAATAAGTTTATGGTCTTAGTATCACCAGTTACTTGAATTGTCCTTTCAACTGTTTTAACAGCATAACGAGATAATAAATCAAAAGTTCCAAATTTATAAATTTGTTTAGAAGGGACAGAAGGAATAGTCCATCTGTTTAATTTTTCCAAATTCTTTGGATATTCTATTGAATCCTCATTTTTTATTGAATTATTTAGATTATCATCATAATCTTCAGGTTCGTACATAGTGCTAACAAGGATTGTTATGGCTGGCAGAATAATAAATTTGTCTGATGGAACTACCAATAAAATTTTCCTCAACTAATCTTCAATCTTCTGAGCAAACGCAACTAGCGTTTAACTATCAACCCGAAGGGATAGACAGACAAAGTCTCAAACCTCAGAAGTTACATAGTTCTTAGGAAAAACAGGCAAAAGATCAACCAAACCCCTTTCCGGGAAAAAACGGGATCAAGCCTTACACTAAGAAGTATGACAAGTTCAAAATGAACAAAGAAGATTAATAAACGAAATCTTACTAATTTTTCCATCAGATCTATTTATTAAAACTGTCAAACCATAACAAAAATTTAGCAACTAATTGTCATTACAATTAGTAAATTAAAAGATTAGGATATACCTGAATCGTTCTCAAAAGTTTGATATGAAATCAGCGAAGTCTAAATAATCTTCAGCGAAGTCTTATCTAGGTTTCGTCAATCTAATGAACGAGAAACTCCTGTTTCTATAAATGATTTAAAAAGAGAAATAAATCTTTTAAAATCTGAAATTTCTTATATTAAGAAAAACAATGATGTTCTAGCTAAAAGAATTAGTTTATTAGAAAATTCTAATAAAATAGAAAATATTGTTTCTAGTAATGACAGTCCATCATCTAGCAATAGCTATCTCAGTCTTCTTGAAAGAGTTACATCGCAAAAATGGTTTGTTAAGATAACTCTTGTTATTAATAAAAGTTTTATTCTTGAAAATGAGGTTGCCCTAGTGGATAGTGGTGCAGACCTTAATTGTATTCAAGAAGGAATAATTCCGACAAAGTATTTTGTGAAAACTACTCAATCTTTAACTCAGGCAGGAGGAGATAAACTCCAAGTTAATTATAAATTATCTAATGCCTATATTTGTAACAAAAATATTTGTTTACCAACCCATTTTATATTAGTTAAAAATTTAACTCACAGGATTATATTAGGTACTCCTTTTTTGCATAACATTATGCCTATTATTAATATTGATCAAAAGGGAATTACTACTTTTATAAATGATCAAAAAATTACTTTTGAATTTATAACAGATCCTCAAACTAGGATGTTAAATGAAGTCAAAGATATCCTTTTGAAAAAAGAAAAACAATTATGTTTTTTAAAAGAAGAAATTAGTGTGCTTAATATTAATGAGCAACTTGAAACTTATGATATTAAAAAGAAAATTAAGTCTTTAGAACAGGAATTTACTACAGAAATCTGTAATGATCTCCCAAATGCTTTTTGGAATAGAAAGAAACATGTCGTTTCTTTACCTTATATAGATGACTTTAATGAAAGTCAGATCCCTACTAAAGCTAGGCCAGCCCAAATGAACAATGATTACCTAAATTTGTGTAAAAAAGAAATACAATCTCTTTTAGACAAAGGTCTAATTAGACACTCTAAGTCTCCTTGGAGTTGTACTGCTTTCTATGTTAATAAGGCAGCTGAGAAGGAACGAGGAGTTCCTAGATTAGTAATCAATTATAAACCTCTTAATAAGGTTTTAAAATGGATAAGGTATCCTATTCCTAATAAAAAAGATTTATTAGATAGATTAAGTGATGCTTTAATCTTCTCAAAATTTGATATGAAATCAGGATACTGGCAAATCCAGATAACTGAAAATGATAAATATAAAACAGCCTTTACTGTACCGTTTGGACAGTTTGAATGGAATGTACTTCCATTTGGATTAAAAAATGCTCCTTCTGAATTTCAGAAAATCATGAATGATATTTTTAATCCATATTCTGAATTCATAATAGTTTATATTGATGATGTTTTAGTATTTTCTAAAACAATTGAGCAACATATAAAACATTTAAAAATATTTAAGAATGTTGTTAAAAACAATGGTTTAGTCTTATCGGCTACCAAGATGAAAATATTTCAAACTAAAGTTAGATTTCTGGGTCATATGATTGACCAAGGAACTATAATTCCTATAGAAAGAAGCATTGAATTTGCTTCCAAATTTCCTGATGTCATGTTAGACAAAACCCAATTACAGAGATTTTTAGGAAGTTTGAACTATATTTCAGACTATTACAAAAATTTATCCACTGATACTGCAATTCTTTATAATAGGCTTAAAAATAAACCTGACCCTTGGACAGATGCTCATACAAAGGCAGTCCAGAGAATTAAAACTAGGGTTAAATGCCTTCCTTGTTTATCTTTGGCAAATCCAAAATTGTTTAAAATAGTAGAAACTGATGCTTCTAATATTGGCTATGGAGGAATATTAAAACAAGTCAATCCTGAAACTAATAAAGAAGTTTTGGTGAGATTCACCTCTGGTAAATGGAACCAGACTCAGTCGAAATATTCGACTATTAAGAAAGAAATGCTTTCTATTATTAAATGTATTTCAAAATTTCAAAGTGATTTATTAAATCAAAAATTTCTTTTAAGAATTGATTGTAGCTCTGCTAAATCAATCATTGAAAAGGATGTAAAAACCCTTGTAGCAAAACATATTTTTGCTAGTTGGCAGGCTCAATTATCTGCTTTTGAATTTGATATTCAATATATTAAAGGAGAAAATAATTCTCTTGCTGATTATTTAACCCGTGAATTTTTGCAGGGTAATGACAACCCCTTATAGGGGAAGAGGCCGAGGCCATAATTCTGGTCGTGGCGGAAGAGGAGGTAACAATATGTTACCTTACCAGGAAACTAATATTCCCCTAATAGGGGATTGGACCTCAGTGGGAAAACCCAGGCAATTGCCTGCCCCACCTAAGAAGGAAGATCAGCCTTCTTCATCTTCATCTTCAAATAAGATAATATCTTATAAAGAAGTAATGGTCAATGAACCACAAGAACAGGCATTAGAATATTTTCAAAATCCTGTTACTGAAAAGATAATTCATATAGATGACGAAGATTTGTCATTAACCCATAATGATGGGTGGTCAATTAAGACAAGATACTTAGAGTCCAGAGGATATGCTGGGCTTTATGGCAAATCTAGGCCAAATTTGGAAATATTATTAACAATCACTGAATCAGTGACCATAACCCACTATTACCAAAATAATAATCCAGAAAGTTTCATAAACTTCAGCAAATGTCATATAAACAAGGTATTATTACCAAGAGAATGAGGTTTAAACCCAAATGGAGAAAAGGCAATAAAAGTTGCCGAAGGAAAATATATATACTTCAATTATTGGGATTATATCCAGGCTTTCACACAAGCTTTTTATTACCAAAACCCAAAGAACAAACATTCTTGGTTCTTTTCGGTAAATCCAGAAATTGTAAATAAACCTATACCAAATTGGTTCTTTGAATGGTGGATCAAATTTGGTCCCTCCTTAGAAATCTTACCCAAAGAAATAGGGGATTTATATACTCCATGGTGTGACAATAGTTCACTAATAGCAAAAATAGCTTCTAGTAAGCTTATTACAGGACAATGTCCCTGCTTATTCTTTATTAATTTTCAAATTCCCTGGATATGGAGGTGGACTGTAACCATATCAAAGGATAAATTTAACATCCCCATATTAGAAAGAAATTTCTTTTTTAAATGGTGGACAAAAATGAGTTCGGAAGATATTCAGAATTTAATATCAAAAATAAAATTGACTATCAACAATGATAAAGCCTCAGGTGCCAGACAACAAAGCCACCAATATTCTATGGAGGAGTTGAAGGATTACTTCCAAAGGAAATATCCTAAGGAGACAGAGGAAGAAATCATGGTCAGAATTCTGGACCATATGAAGACTCAATTCCTAAATACTTTTCCCTCAGCGGAAAGAAGAGATGATATGTCTACCTCTTCTCAAGGATCAATGAGCCAAAATATGTTTGAAGGATTAGCTGGAGAGTCCCAGCCTGATGAGGAACCTACCCAAGAAGATTTTTGGGATGCTATGATCCAGTCAATCAAGACCAAGAGGGACAAGAGCCAGTAAAAATGTAAAACAAGAGCCAGTAAAATTGTAAAATTTAACTGGTTGAAAATTACTGAGCCACTGTCGGCATAAGGAGACAAATAGGTCTCTATCAACTTTATTAAAGTTTTGCCAGTTGTCCGGTTGTAATTTTTATATTTATGCTTTTTTGTTTGTTAGTGAGGACAGATGTGTCGATGGGGCCCAATGAGCACCCGGCATTATCCCACTATGGTTTATTCTATCTTTAGTCAGGACAGCTGTAGGTTAATGTTACCTTTTACCTGATCAAATAGTGATCCTTATTTTCCTTTATATAGAGGCCTTTGCCTCAGTTGTAAGCAAGCTCAAAAAAATATATAAGAATAAAATTTTCTATAATCTTTCCTTTCATCTTTTAGATTTTTCATATATATACCGCTGCGACGGCACTGTAGCACTTTCGTCTTATTATAAAAATACAGTTGCTACAAACTTTTGGTATCATCGCCTTTCCCGGACTGAACGATTCAGGTATATCCTAATCTTTTAATTTACTAATTGTAATGACAATTAGTTGCTAAATTTTTGTTATGGTTTGACAGTTTTAATAAATAGATCTGATGGAAAAATTAGTAAGATTTCGTTTATTAATCTTCTTTGTTCATTTTGAACTTGTCATACTTCTTAGTGTAAGGCTTGATCCCGTTTTTTCCCGGAAAGGGGTTTGGTTGATCTTTTGCCTGTTTTTCCTAAGAACTATGTAACTTCTGAGGTTTGAGACTTTGTCTGTCTATCCCTTCGGGTTGATAGTTAAACGCTAGTTGCGTTTGCTCAGAAGATTGAAGATTAGTTGAGGAAAATTTTATTGGTAGTTCCATCAGACAAATTTATTATTCTGCCAGCCATAACAATCCTTGTTAGCACTATGTACGAACCTGAAGATTATGATGATAATCTAAATAATTCAATAAAAAATGAGGATTCAATAGAATATCCAAAGAATTTGGAAAAATTAAACAGATGGACTATTCCTTCTGTCCCTTCTAAACAAATTTATAAATTTGGAACTTTTGATTTATTATCTCGTTATGCTGTTAAAACAGTTGAAAGGACAATTCAAGTAACTGGTGATACTAAGACCATAAACTTATTAAGTAAAGCAGATTTGCTTCCTTTCAAAGGATATAATTTTATTCATATTGGACTAATCCAAGTGGCTTTTAAACCTTTAACTATGTTAGGGTTAAACTCTAGTATAATGGCTTATATTAGAGACGGTAGGTGTAAAGATTTCAAACAATCTTTAGCTGCTTTAATTGAAACAAGTCTGTGTCATGGACCAGTATATTTTGATGTTTCACCTAATTTAAGTTTATCTTTAACTGATAAGCATCTAAATGATGCTATGCAATTAACTATTCATACCAATGGTTATAATTATAAAACTGGTAGTGAAATAATAGCAGTATGCTATAGGGTTTATTACAGAGTTTTAAATACTCTTAATCCCAAAGCGAAACAAATATCGTTTCCTGGAACCACAACTCTTGTCCATACCAATTTATTAACTTCCAATGTTGCACAAAACAAGTTAATAAAATGGGATGATATAAATTTCCCTCAAACATGGACATTACCTCAAGAGGTTGACCCTGATCCTAAAATAAATGCGGATGCAGATCAAATCTCCCAAACTACTGAAGGAGACATTGAAATAAGATTTAATCCTCAAAGAACTATAAAAATCCCTAGAGCTATGTCATCTAGGTATTCTACTAGTGAATTCCATACTGCCCCTTTAGAGCTCTCTAGAGCCTCTACTTCTCAAATAAGAGAAGATATTGAATCAGTTGAAAATATTCGTATAAGTGAGAATAAAATTCCTCAAGGAATATATCAGAAAAATACTTCTCAGAGTAGGGAATCTCCTACCCAATCCGAAATGAGTTTTCATTTATGATGGATCTCTCCCCAGGAAGTAAGTGGAGGCAACTCATCAATGATGAGTTTAACCAAGATAGATATAAAGATTTTAGGAATTGGTATTTCAAAAAATTCAAAGATTTTGAATTAAAGGAATTTAAAGATAATTATTATGATTATTTATCTCAAATACAAAGCTATGTTCCTTTTGTAAAATGGTTTGTAAAACATTTTCATAACAAAGTTAAAACCGAAATTATGGTGTTACAAAATAAGAATTGGAATACCCATAATGGAGGAATTATAGTTTCTCCTTTCCCTCCTGAACAAACTATAAGTCTAGGAAAAAATGTTGAAGCTACAGCTTATCTGAATCTTCAGAATCAGAAGGTTGAGAATGATCATATTACTCTCAAAGAATTAAATGCGATAATTAAATCCCAGAATTACACCAATTCTTTCCTTATTTGTTTAGGTGACCAATTTATGTCCCTAGAAAAAGACATTACTGATTTAAAATTACTTTTTGAAGAACAATTAACTAAGCAAAATCTAATTTTAAAACAATTAGAAAAGAATAAAAATAATATGGAGTCTTCAGAAATTATTATTAATAAAGATGTCCCTATCATTCAACCACCTATAGCGGTAGAAGGATTTAAATTAAAATCTAATAATAATGAATTTATTCATGTTTTAGAAGAAAAGCTTAAGCAGATGCGCTTAAATGTTTTATCTCAGAAAAATATGTCTGACACCTCTGATATAGAAGATATTGACCAATTAGCAGAAATATTTGCTAATGAAGAAATTAATGATCAGGTTGCACAAATAAATCCTATTTATGCTCCTAAGCCAGTAGAAAAATACTACTATAAGAGGCCATCGCCTCAAGATTTACTCTTTGAAGAAACTGAACCCTTTCAGAATTCTTATTCTGGAAAGGCCATTTATGAATGGAATATTGATGGCTTAAATGATAAGCAAATTATTGATATGATACATAGAATAATCATGTATTCCTCTGTGTGTAAACAACAAGGGAATTCTGATAGTTCTATAGCTTCGTTTATAACGACCGGTTTTATTGGCCAATTAAGAGGTTGGTGGGATCATTATCTCACTGATGCTCAGAAAAAAGAAATTCTTTCTCATAAAAAACTTATTAAAACTGAAACATCAAGTAGTAGTACTACTATCACTACTACCGGAGAGGAAGATGCAGTTTATACACTATGTCTTTCTATTCTACAACATTTTGTAGGAACTAATGTACCCATTGCTGAGAAATTGCAAACATTATTGCAAAATCTTAGATGCCCATCGTTAACTCACTTTAGATGGTATAAAGATACTTTTCTATCTAGAGTTTTTCAATTAAATAATCCCAATTCTATGCATTGGAAATCAAAATTTGTAGATGGTTTGCCTCATCTTTTTGCTGAAAGAATAAGACAAACTCTTAGAAACAATAATGATGGAATAAATATTAATTATTCTGATTTAACTTATGGCCAAATCATTAGTACATGTATTAATGAAGGCTTATCTTTATGTAATGACATAAAACTTAAAAACCAACTTAAAAAACAGAAACTAACTGAAAAACACCAAATAGGTGAATTTTGCGAACAATTCGCTTTTGATCTTGAAAAACCCCCTGAGAACAGGAAGAAGGGTAAAATAGAAAGGTTAAAACCTTATAAAAGTAGAAGAAAAAATCCCCCAGATACTTATAAGTATTCCTACAAGAAAAAACGTAGAAAAAATTATTCCAAACCAAAATATAAGGATTATACTCCTAACTTTAGCAGAAAAAGAAAAGCTAAAAAGCTTGACATAACTTGCCACAAATGTGGAAAGGTTGGTCATTATGCCAATCAATGTAGGACTAAAAAAGCCTTAAACGAAATTGAGGATGAAGAACTTAGAAATCAGCTAGAAAAGGTTCTTCTTATTAATTCTAATTCTGAATCTGAAGTTGAGTCCTCTGATGATGAGGTTAGCTATAGTTCTTCTTCAGACACATCTGACAATAATAATTGTCAATGTAATGAACTAAATTATTGGAAATCCATAGTAGAAATGAATGGTCTAAATGTTTTGACCAATGAACAGGATGAAGCTTTAAAAGCTTTAGAATCCATATCAGATGATAATCTAAGAAGAAAGTTAATAGAAACTTTAATAAGGGATAACTCTAGAGAAAAAACTCCCCTAGTTACAGAAGCCCCTTATCAGCTCAGCGAAGTCTTATCTAGGTTTCGTCAATCTAATGAACGAGAAACTCCTGTTTCTATAAATGATTTAAAAAGAGAAATAAATCTTTTAAAATCTGAAATTTCTTATATTAAGAAAAACAATGATGTTCTAGCTAAAAGAATTAGTTTATTAGAAAATTCTAATAAAATAGAAAATATTGTTTCTAGTAATGACAGTCCATCATCTAGCAATAGCTATCTCAGTCTTCTTGAAAGAGTTACATCGCAAAAATGGTTTGTTAAGATAACTCTTGTTATTAATAAAAGTTTTATTCTTGAAAATGAGGTTGCCCTAGTGGATAGTGGTGCAGACCTTAATTGTATTCAAGAAGGAATAATTCCGACAAAGTATTTTGTGAAAACTACTCAATCTTTAACTCAGGCAGGAGGAGATAAACTCCAAGTTAATTATAAATTATCTAATGCCTATATTTGTAACAAAAATATTTGTTTACCAACCCATTTTATATTAGTTAAAAATTTAACTCACAGGATTATATTAGGTACTCCTTTTTTGCATAACATTATGCCTATTATTAATATTGATCAAAAGGGAATTACTACTTTTATAAATGATCAAAAAATTACTTTTGAATTTATAACAGATCCTCAAACTAGGATGTTAAATGAAGTCAAAGATATCCTTTTGAAAAAAGAAAAACAATTATGTTTTTTAAAAGAAGAAATTAGTGTGCTTAATATTAATGAGCAACTTGAAACTTATGATATTAAAAAGAAAATTAAGTCTTTAGAACAGGAATTTACTACAGAAATCTGTAATGATCTCCCAAATGCTTTTTGGAATAGAAAGAAACATGTCGTTTCTTTACCTTATATAGATGACTTTAATGAAAGTCAGATCCCTACTAAAGCTAGGCCAGCCCAAATGAACAATGATTACCTAAATTTGTGTAAAAAAGAAATACAATCTCTTTTAGACAAAGGTCTAATTAGACACTCTAAGTCTCCTTGGAGTTGTACTGCTTTCTATGTTAATAAGGCAGCTGAGAAGGAACGAGGAGTTCCTAGATTAGTAATCAATTATAAACCTCTTAATAAGGTTTTAAAATGGATAAGGTATCCTATTCCTAATAAAAAAGATTTATTAGATAGATTAAGTGATGCTTTAATCTTCTCAAAATTTGATATGAAATCAGGATACTGGCAAATCCAGATAACTGAAAATGATAAATATAAAACAGCCTTTACTGTACCGTTTGGACAGTTTGAATGGAATGTACTTCCATTTGGATTAAAAAATGCTCCTTCTGAATTTCAGAAAATCATGAATGATATTTTTAATCCATATTCTGAATTCATAATAGTTTATATTGATGATGTTTTAGTATTTTCTAAAACAATTGAGCAACATATAAAACATTTAAAAATATTTAAGAATGTTGTTAAAAACAATGGTTTAGTCTTATCGGCTACCAAGATGAAAATATTTCAAACTAAAGTTAGATTTCTGGGTCATATGATTGACCAAGGAACTATAATTCCTATAGAAAGAAGCATTGAATTTGCTTCCAAATTTCCTGATGTCATGTTAGACAAAACCCAATTACAGAGATTTTTAGGAAGTTTGAACTATATTTCAGACTATTACAAAAATTTATCCACTGATACTGCAATTCTTTATAATAGGCTTAAAAATAAACCTGACCCTTGGACAGATGCTCATACAAAGGCAGTCCAGAGAATTAAAACTAGGGTTAAATGCCTTCCTTGTTTATCTTTGGCAAATCCAAAATTGTTTAAAATAGTAGAAACTGATGCTTCTAATATTGGCTATGGAGGAATATTAAAACAAGTCAATCCTGAAACTAATAAAGAAGTTTTGGTGAGATTCACCTCTGGTAAATGGAACCAGACTCAGTCGAAATATTCGACTATTAAGAAAGAAATGCTTTCTATTATTAAATGTATTTCAAAATTTCAAAGTGATTTATTAAATCAAAAATTTCTTTTAAGAATTGATTGTAGCTCTGCTAAATCAATCATTGAAAAGGATGTAAAAACCCTTGTAGCAAAACATATTTTTGCTAGTTGGCAGGCTCAATTATCTGCTTTTGAATTTGATATTCAATATATTAAAGGAGAAAATAATTCTCTTGCTGATTATTTAACCCGTGAATTTTTGCAGGGTAATGACAACCCCTTATAGGGGAAGAGGCCGAGGCCGTAATTCTGGTCGTGGCGGAAGAGGAGGTAACAATATGTTACCTTACCAGGAAACTAATATTCCCCTAATAGGGGATTGGACCTCAGTGGGAAAACCCAGGCAATTGCCTGCCCCACCTAAGAAGGAAGATCAGCCTTCTTCATCTTCATCTTCAAATAAGATAATATCTTATAAAGAAGTAATGGTCAATGAACCACAAGAACAGGCATTAGAATATTTTCAAAATCCTGTTACTGAAAAGATAATTCATATAGATGACGAAGATTTGTCATTAACCCATAATGATGGGTGGTCAATTAAGACAAGATACTTAGAGTCCAGAGGATATGCTGGGCTTTATGGCAAATCTAGGCCAAATTTGGAAATATTATTAACAATCACTGAATCAGTGACCATAACCCACTATTACCAAAATAATAATCCAGAAAGTTTCATAAACTTCAGCAAATGTCATATAAACAAGGTATTATTACCAAGAGAATGGGGTTTAAACCCAAATGGAGAAAAGGCAATAAAAGTTGCCGAAGGAAAATATATATACTTCAATTATTGGGATTATATCCAGGCTTTCACACAAGCTTTTTATTACCAAAACCCAAAGAACAAACATTCTTGGTTCTTTTCGGTAAATCCAGAAATTGTAAATAAACCTATACCAAATTGGTTCTTTGAATGGTGGATCAAATTTGGTCCCTCCTTAGAAATCTTACCCAAAGAAATAGGGGATTTATATACTCCATGGTGTGACAATAGTTCACTAATAGCAAAAATAGCTTCTAGTAAGCTTATTACAGGACAATGTCCCTGCTTATTCTTTATTAATTTTCAAATTCCCTGGATATGGAGGTGGACTGTAACCATATCAAAGGATAAATTTAACATCCCCATATTAGAAAGAAATTTCTTTTTTAAATGGTGGACAAAAATGAGTTCGGAAGATATTCAGAATTTAATATCAAAAATAAAATTGACTATCAACAATGATAAAGCCTCAGGTGCCAGACAACAAAGCCACCAATATTCTATGGAGGAGTTGAAGGATTACTTCCAAAGGAAATATCCTAAGGAGACAGAGGAAGAAATCATGGTCAGAATTCTGGACCATATGAAGACTCAATTCCTAAATACTTTTCCCTCAGCGGAAAGAAGAGATGATATGTCTACCTCTTCTCAAGGATCAATGAGCCAAAATATGTTTGAAGGATTAGCTGGAGAGTCCCAGCCTGATGAGGAACCTACCCAAGAAGATTTTTGGGATGCTATGATCCAGTCAATCAAGACCAAGAGGGACAAGAGCCAGTAAAAATGTAAAACAAGAGCCAGTAAAATTGTAAAATTTAACTGGTTGAAAATTACTGAGCCACTGTCGGCATAAGGAGACAAATAGGTCTCTATCAACTTTATTAAAGTTTTGCCAGTTGTCCGGTTGTAATTTTTATATTTATGCTTTTTTGTTTGTTAGTGAGGACAGATGTGTCGATGGGGCCCAATGAGCACCCGGCATTATCCCACTATGGTTTATTCTATCTTTAGTCAGGACAGCTGTAGGTTAATGTTACCTTTTACCTGATCAAATAGTGATCCTTATTTTCCTTTATATAGAGGCCTTTGCCTCAGTTGTAAGCAAGCTCAAAAAAATATATAAGAATAAAATTTTCTATAATCTTTCCTTTCATCTTTTAGATTTTTTCATATATATACCGCTGCGACGGCACTGTAGCACTTTCGTCTTATTATAAAAATACACTTGCTACAAACTTTTGGTATCATCGCCTTTCCCGGACTGAACGATTCAGGTATATCCTAATCTTTTAATTTACTAATTGTAATGACAATTAGTTGCTAAATTTTTGTTATGGTTTGACAGTTTTAATAAATAGATCTGATGGAAAAATTAGTAAGATTTCGTTTATTAATCTTCTTTGTTCATTTTGAACTTGTCATACTTCTTAGTGTAAGGCTTGATCCCGTTTTTTCCCGGAAAGGGGTTTGGTTGATCTTTTGCCTGTTTTTCCTAAGAACTATGTAACTTCTGAGGTTTGAGACTTTGTCTGTCTATCCCTTCGGGTTGATAGTTAAACGCTAGTTGCGTTTGCTCAGAAGATTGAAGATTAGTTGAGGAAAATTTTATTGGTAGTTCCATCAGACAAATTTATTATTCTGCCAGCCATAACAATCCTTGTTAGCACTATGTACGAACCTGAAGATTATGATGATAATCTAAATAATTCAATAAAAAATGAGGATTCAATAGAATATCCAGGGAATTTGAAAATTAATAAAGAATAAGCAGGGACATTGTCCTGTAATAAGCTTACTAGAAGCTATTTTTGCTATTAGTGAACTATTGTCACACCATGGAGTATATAAATCCCCTATTTCTTTGGGTAAGATTTCTAAGGAGGGACCAAATTTGATCCACCATTCAAAGAACCAATTTGGTATAGGTTTATTTACAATTTCTGGATTTACCGAAAAGAACCAAGAATGTTTGTTCTTTGGGTTTTGGTAATAAAAAGCTTGTGTGAAAGCCTGGATATAATCCCAATAATTGAAGTATATATATTTTCCTTCGGCAACTTTTATTGCCTTTTCTCCATTTGGGTTTAAACCCCATTCTCTTGGTAATAATACCTTGTTTATATGACATTTGCTGAAGTTTATGAAACTTTCTGGATTATTATTTTGGTAATAGTGGGTTATGGTCACTGATTCAGTGATTGTTAATAATATTTCCAAATTTGGCCTAGATTTGCCATAAAGCCCAGCATATCCTCTGGACTCTAAGTATCTTGTCTTAATTGACCACCCATCATTATGGGTTAATGACAAATCTTCGTCATCTATATGAATTATCTTTTCAGTAACAGGATTTTGAAAATATTCTAATGCCTGTTCTTGTGGTTCATTGACCATTACTTCTTTATAAGATATTATCTTATTTGAAGATGAAGATGAAGAAGGCTGATCTTCCTTCTTAGGTGGGGCAGGCAATTGCCTGGGTTTTCCCACTGAGGTCCAATCCCCTATTAGGGGAATATTAGTTTCCTGGTAAGGTAACATATTGTTACCTCCTCTTCCGCCACGACCAGAATTACGGCCTCGGCCTCTTCCCCTATAAGGGGTTGTCATTACCCTGCAAAAATTCACGGGTTAAATAATCAGCAAGAGAATTATTTTCTCCTTTAATATATTGAATATCAAATTCAAAAGCAGATAATTGAGCCTGCCAACTAGCAAAAATATGTTTTGCTACAAGGGTTTTTACATCCTTTTCAATGATTGATTTAGCAGAGCTACAATCAATTCTTAAAAGAAATTTTTGATTTAATAAATCACTTTGAAATTTTGAAATACATTTAATAATAGAAAGCATTTCTTTCTTAATAGTCGAATATTTCGACTGAGTCTGGTTCCATTTACCAGAGGTGAATCTCACCAAAACTTCTTTATTAGTTTCAGGATTGACTTGTTTTAATATTCCTCCATAGCCAATATTAGAAGCATCAGTTTCTACTATTTTAAACAATTTTGGATTTGCCAAAGATAAACAAGGAAGGCATTTAACCCTAGTTTTAATTCTCTGGACTGCCTTTGTATGAGCATCTGTCCAAGGGTCAGGTTTATTTTTAAGCCTATTATAAAGAATTGCAGTATCAGTGGATAAATTTTTGTAATAGTCTGAAATATAGTTCAAACTTCCTAAAAATCTCTGTAATTGGGTTTTGTCTAACATGACATCAGGAAATTTGGAAGCAAATTCAATGCTTCTTTCTATAGGAATTATAGTTCCTTGGTCAATCATATGACCCAGAAATCTAACTTTAGTTTGAAATATTTTCATCTTGGTAGCCGATAAGACTAAACCATTGTTTTTAACAACATTCTTAAATATTTTTAAATGTTTTATATGTTGCTCAATTGTTTTAGAAAATACTAAAACATCATCAATATAAACTATTATGAATTCAGAATATGGATTAAAAATATCATTCATGATTTTCTGAAATTCAGAAGGAGCATTTTTTAATCCAAATGGAAGTACATTCCATTCAAACTGTCCAAACGGTACAGTAAAGGCTGTTTTATATTTATCATTTTCAGTTATCTGGATTTGCCAGTATCCCGATTTCATATCAAATTTTGAGAAGATTAAAGCATCACTTAATCTATCTAATAAATCTTTTTTATTAGGAATAGGATACCTTATCCATTTTAAAACCTTATTAAGAGGTTTATAATTGATTACTAATCTAGGAACTCCTCGTTCCTTCTCAGCTGCCTTATTAACATAGAAAGCAGTACAACTCCAAGGAGACTTAGAGTGTCTAATTAGACCTTTGTCTAAAAGAGATTGTATTTCTTTTTTACACAAATTTAGGTAATCATTGTTCATTTGGGCTGGCCTAGCTTTAGTAGGGATCTGACTTTCATTAAAGTCATCTATATAAGGTAAAGAAACGACATGTTTCTTTCTATTCCAAAAAGCATTTGGGAGAGCATTACAGATTTCTGTAGTAAATTCCTGTTCTAAAGACTTAATTTTCTTTTTAATATCATAAGTTTCAAGTTGCTCATTAATATTAAGCACACTAATTTCTTCTTTTAAAAAACATATTTGTTTTTCTTTTTTCAAAAGGATATCTTTGACTTCATTTAACATCCTAGTTTGAGGATCTGTTATAAATTCAAAAGTAATTTTTTGATCATTTATAAAAGTAGTAATTCCCTTTTGATCAATATTAATAATAGGCATAATGTTATGCAAAAAAGGAGTACCTAATATAATCCTGTGAGTTAAATTTTTAACTAATATAAAATGGGTTGGTAAACAAATATTTTTGTTACAAATATAGGCATTAGATAATTTATAATTAACTTGGAGTTTATCTCCTCCTGCCTGAGTTAAAGATTGAGTAGTTTTCACAAAATACTTTGTCGGAATTATTCCTTCTTGAATACAATTAAGGTCTGCACCACTATCCACTAGGGCAACCTCATTTTCAAGAATAAAACTTTTATTAATAACAAGAGTTATCTTAACAAACCATTTTTGCGATGTAACTCTTTCAAGAAGACTGAGATAGCTATTGCTAGATGATGGACTGTCATTACTAGAAACAATATTTTCTATTTTATTAGAATTTTCTAATAAACTAATTCTTTTAGCTAGAACATCATTGTTTTTCTTAATATAAGAAATTTCAGATTTTAAAAGATTTATTTCTCTTTTTAAATCATTTATAGAAACAGGAGTTTCTCGTTCATTAGATTGACGAAACCTAGATAAGACTTCGCTGAGCTGATAAGGGGCTTCTGTAACTAGGGGAGTTTTTTCTCTAGAGTTATCCCTTATTAAAGTTTCTATTAACTTTCTTCTTAGATTATCATCTGATATGGATTCTAAAGCTTTTAAAGCTTCATCCTGTTCATTGGTCAAAACATTTAGACCATTCATTTCTACTATGGATTTCCAATAATTTAGTTCATTACATTGACAATTATTATTGTCAGATGTGTCTGAAGAAGAACTATAGCTAACCTCATCATCAGAGGACTCAACTTCAGATTCAGAATTAGAATTAATAAGAAGAACCTTTTCTAGCTGATTTCTAAGTTCTTCATCCTCAATTTCGTTTAAGGCTTTTTTAGTCCTACATTGATTGGCATAATGACCAACCTTTCCACATTTGTGGCAAGTTATGTCAAGCTTTTTAGCTTTTCTTTTTCTGCTAAAGTTAGGAGTATAATCCTTATATTTTGGTTTGGAATAATTTTTTCTACGTTTTTTCTTGTAGGAATACTTATAAGTATCTGGGGGATTTTTTCTTCTACTTTTATAAGGTTTTAACCTTTCTATTTTACCCTTCTTCCTGTTCTCAGGGGGTTTTTCAAGATCAAAAGCGAATTGTTCGCAAAATTCACCTATTTGGTGTTTTTCAGTTAGTTTCTGTTTTTTAAGTTGGTTTTTAAGTTTTATGTCATTACATAAAGATAAGCCTTCATTAATACATGTACTAATGATTTGGCCATAAGTTAAATCAGAATAATTAATATTTATTCCATCATTATTGTTTCTAAGAGTTTGTCTTATTCTTTCAGCAAAAAGATGAGGCAAACCATCTACAAATTTTGATTTCCAATGCATAGAATTGGGATTATTTAATTGAAAAACTCTAGATAGAAAAGTATCTTTATACCATCTAAAGTGAGTTAACGATGGGCATCTAAGATTTTGCAATAATGTTTGCAATTTCTCAGCAATGGGTACATTAGTTCCTACAAAATGTTGTAGAATAGAAAGACATAGTGTATAAACTGCATCTTCCTCTCCGGTAGTAGTGATAGTAGTACTACTACTTGATGTTTCAGTTTTAATAAGTTTTTTATGAGAAAGAATTTCTTTTTTCTGAGCATCAGTGAGATAATGATCCCACCAACCTCTTAATTGGCCAATAAAACCGGTCGTTATAAACGAAGCTATAGAACTATCAGAATTCCCTTGTTGTTTACACACAGAGGAATACATGATTATTCTATGTATCATATCAATAATTTGCTTATCATTTAAGCCATCAATATTCCATTCATAAATGGCCTTTCCAGAATAAGAATTCTGAAAGGGTTCAGTTTCTTCAAAGAGTAAATCTTGAGGCGATGGCCTCTTATAGTAGTATTTTTCTACTGGCTTAGGAGCATAAATAGGATTTATTTGTGCAACCTGATCATTAATTTCTTCATTAGCAAATATTTCTGCTAATTGGTCAATATCTTCTATATTAGAGGTGTCAGACATATTTTTCTGAGATAAAACATTTAAGCGCATCTGCTTAAGCTTTTCTTCTAAAACATGAATAAATTCATTATTATTAGATTTTAATTTAAATCCTTCTACCGCTATAGGTGGTTGAATGATAGGGACATCTTTATTAATAATAATTTCTGAAGACTCCATATTATTTTTATTCTTTTCTAATCGTCTTAATATATATTCAATGTATGTAGCAAGTATATATTTAGAATAAGACAAAAGTGCTACAGTGCGTCGCAGCGGTGTATACAGTAGGAAATGGTTTTATTTCTCTAATATAACGAAAGAGTTATTTTACAAAGTGGTGCCTCCTTCTCTAAACAAATTCCCTTTTTATAGGGAAATATGGAACACTATTTGTTCCGGTAAAAGGTGCTTCTTACCTAAAGCAACCAGTAAATAAAAACGACAAAATTAATAATACAAACAAACGACAAAAGTTAATAATGCCGGGTACACTGAGGGCCCCATCGACACAATTATTAACTTTGAAACAGAAAAAGAAAATTATAACATAAAACAAACAACTTTTTATAAAGTAGTGTAATTTGTCGGCAGCATCATTTGCTTCTTTGAAATAAATTTTTCTTAACGGGAGAAAATTAACCACGTGTCCTCTTCCCTTGAGCCACTGCTTCTATGAGACTGTCCCAGAAATCTTCTGGAGTGGGAGATTGAGATTCTCCTGCTAGGATGTCCATTGAGCCCTGAGAAGATGTCGACATTGTATCTTCTTTGCATGAAGGAAATGTTTTCAAAAATTGGGATTTCATATGATCAAGAGTCCTGGTCATAATCTCGTCTTCAGATTCATTGGGATATTTCTTTTGGAAATAGCTCTTCATTTGATCTAGAGAGAATTGAGTAGCATCTTGACCTTTCTAGGATTTATCTTCCTGAATTGAACTATTAATACTGCTAACAATATTTTGAACATCTTCTGGGGACATTTTATTCCACCATTTAAAGAAAAAGTTTATTTCTAGGATCGGAATATTAAACCGATCTTTTGAAATCTTCAAAGACCACCTCCAAATCCATGGAATTTGGAATTTTATTAAGAATAAAGCTGGACATTGTCCTGTAATTAAATTATCTGAAGCGATCTTTAAAATTAAAGGACTATTATCACACCAAGAATTATAAAGCTCTAATAATTAAAGGACTATCTATCTTGGTCACTTCGAGGTCTCTTAGAAATTTAAGTTTATTTCAAGGTTTTTCGTAAACTAAGATTTGCTCCTTATTTTCTTATTTGTTTTTTCAATTTTCTAGCGTTGGTAAGCCCGGATAGTTGTGTTGGTAAGCCCGTTAAAATCCCAGGAGAGGAGTTAGGTGGTGTTCCTGCAACCTTTTGAGTCCGTTGGTGTTCCCGTTAAGAAAGGAAAATAAAAATAAAGAAAACAAGAAGTATGTCTAGAATACTTAGAACTTTAAGTGAACTAGGATCTTCTAGGAGAGATCGTGCCATAGTTACTTCTGGATTATCACCCCAAGAATTAGAAGCTAGAAGTGACCAAGATAGATATCAAAACCATGAATTAGAAATAGCTGAAATTGAAAACAAATTACAGAATTGGAAACTACCTGAAATCAGTTATAAAGAGATTTATAAATCAAGTATGTTTGACAACTTTAGAGCACATAGTATTACTCAAACTATAGAATCATCAAAATCTATAACTCATCAACGGGAAACTATTAATCTATTAAATGAAAAATTACTAGAAGAACATATAAAACAAGGCTTTCGGTATATTCATTTAGGATTAATTCAAGTTGCGGTAAAACCTCTACATAAATTAGGATTAAATACTCCAATATATTACTAGTATTAAGGGACAGTGTAACGACCCAATTTTCATTTATTCGTTTTTATGTGTTAAAATGTTTTATTGACGTGGCATTTTAAATAAGTTAATAACTTTAGTTATTTATCGAATGCTTTAGTTATTAGGCGAGTAGTGAGAGTTATCGTGTTATTGGGCCAAGCCAATGGGCTTGAGGCCCAATGGGCCTTGTGAGGTGTGTGTGTGGCGCCCTTATGGCCATGAAGCAAGGGAGAGAAATTCATTTTACTCATAAGTTTTGTGTTCTTGAGAGAAGAGAGGAGAGTTTGTGGAGCTAGGGCAAGAAGAAAAGCTAGAGATTCAAGATCTTCGTCGAGTTTTCTTCGAATCCAGGTATGAGAGTAGTTTCCTTAATCGTGGGTGATCCGAGGAAGGGGAGAATGCCGATTTCTCCTCACCCGAACTTCCTCCACCCCATTTTCGTTTTGGTTTGGGAGAGTTAATCTTCGAGAAAATGAAACCCAATGTTAATAACATGTTCAATATACTTCTACCATGTAGTGTGAGCGAAATCATGGGTTAAATAATGAGAATTTGTATGTTTTGAGTGATTATATGTGTTCTTGAGCTTTTAGACTCATAAATGTTAAATCCTTGCTTTTTCGATGTTAATGATGTGGATCGGAGAATCAATCCGTCCTTTTGTGCTTATATATGTGTTATATACATGAAAACAAACATATTTGGGGTTTATAACATGAAAAATGGGATTTTGGGTGATTTTGAGTGAAAAATCGTATTCTGGAACTCAAGAACAGATGTTCTTCTGGTGTGGTTCGCTACCTGTTCGCTACAGCGAACATGTTCGCCAGATGCTCGCCAACTGCTCGCCAGTTGAGGTTTTGTGTCTGTTTGCGTTCGCTACCTGCTCGCTACAGCGAATGTGTTCGCCAGATGCTCGCAACAGCGAATGTGTTCGCCAGATGCTCGCTACAGCGAACGTGTTCGCCACCTGTTCGCTACCTGCTCGCTAATTGGATTTTGGCTCTGTGTCTGTTCGCTACCTGTTCGCTACCTGTTCGCTACCTATTCGCTACCTGTTCGCTATAGCGAACAGCTCTGTGACAGGATTATTTTGTTGATGTTTTGTTAGTGGAATTATGCACTTATAACATGTAATTGTGATATTCTAACATACAATTAGGTGCTTTTAGCTATGATTAATTGTATGATGATGAAATATGATAAAGGAAGTGATTAATGAAGAATATTAGGATAATTGTTTATTCTAATAATGAAGAATGTTGGATATTATTCCACATTGTAAAGGAAGAAGCTTAATGCTATTAATTGTGAGTGGATTCATGAAACATAAACATGCATTCATGAATTAAATAGGATATTGGATATTCCAATAAAGAAGTATATCGGATTATATTTATCCGATAAAGAAGGATATTAGAGGTGAGATACTCTAATAAAGAAGATGGTACCACATGCATTAGTAATGTCTAGGATTGACATTCATGAAGTTGAAGCATTAGAGTTGCATTAGGTTATATGTGTGCATTACTTGATAAGTGATATGTGACACATGTTTGACTACTTGTGATATTTGATAACTGATACTTGATAGTTGGTATTCGATTATGTATTTTGAGAACTGCTAATTGGATTATAGATGTGTATATATATGTATATGTATATGTATAATTGTGAGGCATGCTTATGGTATTGAAGTAGTGTTTAAGTATCGATTTACTTACACTTGTATTTTGATTATGTGATCTAACTCTCATGTTTTGTGTTATGTGCTGGACCGTTGGGGGTTCAGGTTCTCAGGTTGAGGATCCCGATCAGAGTTAGAGGCTGCTCGTGCTCGTGTAGTGCGCTTTTTGGTGAGGAGTTAGCGTAGACTACTCCTTAGATATATGTTATATATCTTTTTGATGGGTTGTATAGAATTGCTCTGATTAGGTCTTACCGGGTCGGGTTATTCGTTTGAATTGTATTAAGCCCGTGATGGCATATTTAACTTTGCTATTCCTATCTTTTGAATTGTAAACATAATATCCTTTGTTGATATGGCCTAGAGCCTAGGGATATTGTGTGAACAATTATGATCATTGTATGATATACATTATGATAATTATTCGCTTTTAATTCCGCTGTGCTAGCATGATTTTTTTAATTATGCCGTGGTTTGTATTATTAACATGTGACGCCTAGATTTTCTTAAGTGTTTTATTTATTTATATTTAATAAATACGCGTTAAGGGGTTGGGTGTTACAATTAGTGGTATCAGAGCAAGGTCGGTTCATGTGGAACCAATTAGGATTAGTTGCCCATATATTCAACTTGTGTAGAGATAACACTGTTGATATTACCTTTCTAAGTCTGTTCTTGGATTGGTTGGTTGTTCAGGATCATGGCGGCTAGGGCTAACAATCAGATGGCAGATGCGATAGCTACTTTAACCAACATCGTGGCTAGAGATCATCAACCCGGGAGGGAAGATGAGATGAGGTTAGAGAGGTTCATGAAGCATAATCCGAAGCTTTTCATTGGAGGCTATGCTCCGGAGGCTGCTGTCAAGTGGATAGAGGAAGTTGAGATTGTTTTTGAGGCTATGAGGTGTACCGAGGAGAGTAAGTTGACCTTGGGTACTTATGTACTTCGTGAAGAAGCTAACAAGTGGTGGAAGAATGCTAAGCTGAGGATGGGAATTGGTGGAGTGGTAATCACTTGGGAGATGTTCAAGGGAGAGTTCTTGAGGAAGTACTTTCCAGCTGATATTAGGAACAAGAAAGTGGTGGAGTTCATGGAGCTCAAGCAAGGGAACATGTCTGTAGCGGAGTATTCCGTGAAGTTTGAGGAGTTGTGTGCGTTTAGTCCACACTACAACACCGTGGAAGCTGAGAATGACAAGTTTGTCAAGTTTGAAAGTGGGTTGCGCCCGGACATCAAGCATCTTATCGGATTTTCTCAAATCCGAGACTTTGCAACTTTGGTGGATAAGTGCCGTATCTGTGATGATGATGGAAAGGCCAAGACTAATTACTACAAGGCCATGAGTGACAAGAAAGGAAAAGGTCAAGACCGTGGGAAGCCCTATGGTGACAAGGGGAAGAAGGTTGTTGAGTCTAGTGGTGGAAAGAAGAGAGGTGGTGGACAATGCTACAAGTGTGGTGAGTTGGGTCATAAGTCTTATGAGTGCCCAAAGAAGGTGGACAACTGTTTCAATTGTGGGAGGCTAGGACACAAGTCGGATGTGTGTCAAGTGAAGGTGACTTGCTTCAATTGTGGTGAAGAGGGTCACAAGAGTCCTATGTGCAAGAAGCCGAAGAAGACTATGGGAAAGGTGTTTGCTTTGAGTGGAGATGATGCGGATCAGGGGGATAATCTCATTAGAGGTACGTGTTTCATCTATAACACTCCTTTAATTGCGATTATTGATACGGGAGCTACACATTCTTTTATATCCGTTGATTGCATGAAGCGTCTTAGTATACCTGTGTCTGAAATGTCTGGTCGTATGTGAAATTCCTGGCACACAGTGGACAGGTGTTGCTCAAGGTGTAGCAACACTTGTCTGTTGTAGACAGATGTTGTTACTAGTGCGCCAACACTTGTCTATAAACAGAGTAAATAACATAAAACAATACAAACAGTAAAGTAAATAACACACGAGAGTTGTTAACCCAGTTCAGCCTAAAGCCTACTCTGGGGGATACCAATCCAGGAATGAAGTCCACTATCAGCAGTATTACTTCGAAGCTAAACTCACCCGTTTACAACTTCTCACTTAATCACTACCCAATGACCCTTCTACCTAGGAACTCCTAGATATGAGACCCCGTCCCAATTCCCACCTTAGCAACACAGACAGCGCTGCTATTCAATTCAGACGATTACAACGATTGGAGACACACTCCTAAAAAACTAGGATTCACTCTTGCTTAAAAGCTTGCGAGTAAACCACACAACACAATAGAACAATCTCCGTACTTCAAAGCTTAGGAGAAGTTCACACTTACAACTCAATAACACTCAGGTCCTAAGCTTGCATCAATGAGACACAAGATAGGCTCACAATTAACACTCTAAAATCCTAAAAACACACGCTTTGTAAAACACGATTTTAGATGCTTGAAACCATATGCTTGCCTTCGTATTTATAGTAGTAGAACGACTTGGGCTTCAAGACAAAATTAGGGCTTCTAGAATTGCGGCAGCAGTGATATATTTTTGAAAACAATAGTTATATTTTTGAAACCGCAAAAATATATTTTCCAAAAATATAATTCTTTTGGAAAATAAAACTAGGGTTTGGCTGCCTCATGAAACTCATTAAACACGTGCGCCTTCTTCTGCAAGATACCTTGAACAAATTCTTCAAACAGATCTTCAAAAGATTGCGTAGAAAATAATAACTCCTTAGCTGGCGCGCGCAGAACAGAGTCAGGTGTTGTTCCAAAGTGTTACAACATTTGTCACAACACTTGGGGTCAGCACACTTGTCTCAACACTTGGCTAAAATATGTTTTTGCAAAATGTAGCCAACTTACAAAAACCCAACAATCTCCCCCTTTGGCAAATTTTGGCTAAAACAATATTAGACCAGTATATAGAGAGATACAGTATTACCTTTCCTTCGAGTCAACATGATCACACAACTAGGAAAGAAAGTAACACATAATAAAAACTACTTCCAGAAGAGTTAAGTAGTATCAGAGGCAATGCAACAGCGGAATAAAGCACAACTAGCCTCATGGAACAACACAAGGGAGAAATAAACTCCCAAAGTAGATGCTAAGAAGTAGGAGAAATAAACTCCTAAGAGTGTAAAGCGCATTTCTTCAATATAAGAACAACAGGAAAAATAAATTCCCATAAACATCTGAGAAAAATAAATTCTCAGTCATAGTAGATAGTGGACTCAATAGTCAGGTGCCATAACACTTGGCACAACATTTGTCATCAAACGTATTCAGGCGATCAAGAGATAATATCACTCACACTCCCCCTGAATTTATGCATACACACACCAGATAGAGAAAGAATATGCATATTACTCACACTCCCCCTCAATACGAGCATACGAACACTAGCACAAAAACAGTCACCAGATGTGGGAACATCTGTCCACACACTTGTCACACACACACACTACTCCCCCTTTTTAGCCACAATTTAGACAAACATCATGAATAGGAAATTCAGGGCCAGAACATAGAGAATATCAGTGTGCAGTTATTACAGACCATAGAGCACACACAGGTGCTAGAAATTCAGGGCCTAGCCCATAAATGAACAACAAAAGAAACACCAAAAGTATATCAGAAACAAATATAAGGAAACATCAGAAATCAGATTGAAGAACTTTCATCAGAGTCCTCCATCACATCCTCAGAACCATCCTCAGACTCACTAGCCTCTTTTCCTTCTTGTCCATCTGGCTCACCCTCAGCCATTTCAGCAGCTTCCTCAGCCTTCAGTGCCTCAATCACACGATCAATTTTCAATTTTCTAGCCTCAAGGGCTCTGCTAGTCTCAGTCAGATCAGCAATCATCTGCTTCCTTGAAAGAACACCAGTCTGGACAGATGTGCCAACACCTGCTGCAGCATTTGTCCCATCCAGCAGTCTCTGCTCAATAACTAGCACCCCTTTCCTTTTACAAGGAACATCTGTACTTCTCAAAATATCTGGGTGTTGCTCAAGTATTATATTGCATAGCAGAGTGGGGAGAGCAACTGGCTTCTCAACAGCATATGTCAGAGCATGGCTTAAGGTTTCTTGAAAGAAATAAGCTCCATAGTCAAAATTGGCCTTGGTACCCACAGCATAAATGAACTTACCCAATCCTCTTGCAATATCACCTGAGTGGGTGGTTGGTACCCAATTATGGGCAGCAATCCTATTTAAAACAGCATAGAATGGAGAGAGGGAAGTTGCAGACAATTTAGCCTTGCTTGGCCAAACCTTGATTCTTCCACCAGTGAGGACCTTGCAGACCTCATTGTCTGTGACTTTTAGAGGAGTCACTTCATCAGAATCCCTTCGCAAATATTGGTTGATTATAGTTGGTGAGAACTTAACACATTTACCACGAACAAAAACTTGCCTGTATTCAGGACTTGCTGGATTATTACAGTCTGCAGCCACATTAATCAAAAATTCTTTGACAAGCCTGTCATAGCACTTGTCCAAACCCACAACAGTTTTCATCAAACCAGCATACTCAAGAGCTTCTACAACACTAGGACATTCAAGGATATCAGCTTTCAAATTTCTTTCCAGGGCCAACCTCCTATGATATACAAATTTCCATCTTGCAGACCCATTCTCCAGATGGAATGAGACATTATCTAAGGGAGCATAGGGAACAGTTTGAGGAACCTTCTTCCTTCCTATACTCTTTCTAGATGTGCTGCCAGATGCAGCAACATCTGTCTCAGGTTCAAAATCAGAATCACTAGTTGGTGGAGCCTTCCTTTTCCTAGTCTCAGTTCTAGGAACCACCTTACTTACAGGTTTTGGAGGTCCATATAGGGGCTTTTTACCAGTAACTTTTTCAGCCCTAGATGGTTTGGGTGTTTGGACAGGTGTGTTAGTAGCCTCTACAGCTTTACCAGCCCTACTTCTAGTCCTCCTAGCCACACTAGCTTCAGAATGTGCAGGAATAGCCTTATCACTAACAGTAGTTTCATTTTCATTAACAATTATCACCTCAGGAGTTTCATTCACAACTTTATCAGGAACAGCCTTTTTATCAGTAGCCTTAGGTGGGGGACTCTCATCAGACTCAGAATAGTCAACCAAATTTTCCTGTGCCAAAGATGTGGTAACATCTGGCACCACATTTGGCGTATCGCCATGTGTTGCAGCACTTGGCATACCATGTGTCTCAGTGTCAATTTTTGTGGGCGACTCAGTAGAGACATCAACATTAGTCTCAGTAGCAGCATCAACATCAGTATTAACAGCAATAGGGGAGTTAGGAGTACTTTTCCCCAAATTAACAGTTACAGTAGGTTTCTCTATACCTAGGTTTTTGACAGAATTTGGAACATCAGAGTTTGGATTAGGTGGATTCTTACCAGATGTATCAACATTGTCCTCTGTAGCATCAACGACTGGAGTGGGAGCATCACTAGACGGTAACGGATCAACATGCAGTTCAGACATGGTATAGGACTTACTCGATTCCGTTCGCGATTTTTTGCTCTTCTTCTTTGATTTCTTAATTGAAGAGGAGGGAGATGAAGGATTCGCTCGTGATGACCGTTCCTTCTTCGCAACTGACTTTCTTCGCATCTTTGGACTTGTGAAAGGAATAGAGTTAAGAGGAATAGCGTTGATTACTTCTTTTTGTGTCGATGGAGCAGCATTTGTCTTGCTTGGTGAAGATTTGACAGAATCAGACATGATTGTTGAGTAAGAGTATCTGAAAGGAGCAGAAATTTGAGAAGTGTTGATGGAGAAGTTGGATCGGTTTTGAGCGTGAGAGAGAGAATAGATGAAAAGTAATGATTGTGGTTGATGGAGGTTGTGGGAAGTTGAATGAAAACTTCCTTGATTAGCGTGTAACTTTAAGTGAAGAGAGGTAGTTACACGCATTGCATGCTGTAACTGCTATTTGTCTTCAAAAAGGCAAATTCCAAGTTTGCCTCTTAAATTTTCAAATTGACTTGCATCCAACGCCTTAGTAAAAATGTCTGCTAATTGTTCTTCCGATGCAATGTGCTCAAGTGTAACAATTTTTTCTTCTACAAGCTCTCTTATAAAATGATGACGTATGTCAATGTGCTTAGTCCTACTATGTTGAATAGGATTTTTAGAAATGTTTATAGCACTAAGATTGTCACAGTAAAGTGTCATGACATCTTGCTCCACACTATACTCTTTCAACATTTGTCTCATCCATAACAATTGAGAGCAACTACTCCCAGCTGCTATATATTCTGCCTCAGCTGTTGATAGAGACACACTATTCTGCTTCTTACTAAACCAAGATACTAGATTGTTTCCCAAGAAGAAACATGCACCAGAGGTGCTCTTTCTATCATCAGCACTTCCAGCCCAATCTGCATCACAATATCCAATTAAGGTAGAATCATTACCATGAGAGTATAGAATTCCATAGCCACATGTGCCATTGACATATTTGAAGATCCTCTTTACTTGAGTCAGATGACTCATCTTGGGTTCAGATTGGTATCTAGCACAAACTCCAACTGCAAACATGATATCAGGCCTGCTAGCTGTGAGATATAGTAAGCTCCCAATCATACTTCTATAGAGACTTTGATCCACATCAACCCCTTTCTCATCTTTGGTAAGCTTCAAGTGTGTAGGTGCAGGTGTCCTTTTGTGACTACCACCTTCCATACCAAATTTCTTCACAATGTTTCTTGCATATTTTTCTTGAGAGATAAATATGGTGTCTTCCATTTGTTTGACCTGAAGACCTAAAAAATAAGTTAGCTCACCTACAAGACTCATTTCAAATTCAGATTGCATTTGATGCACAAAGTGTTCCACCATTTGTCGCGACATTCCACCAAATACAATATCATCCACATATATCTGAGCTATCATTAGCTTCCCTTTCTCTTTTCTTACAAACAAGGTTTTATCATTTCCACCCTTCTTGTATCCATGGCTGACAAGAAATTCAGTCAACCTTTCATACCATGCTCTAGGGGCTTGTTTCAATCCATAAAGTGCTTTCTTTAGTTTGTAAACATGGTTAGGAAAGCTTGGATCTACAAACCCTTTTGGTTGTTCAACATATACCTCTTCATTTAGATAGCCATTTAGGAATGCACTTTTTACATCCATTTGATATAGCTTGAATTTCAAAATGCATGCCACAGCCAAGAGTAATCTTATGGACTCCAAGCGAGCAACTGGAGCAAAAGTCTCATCAAAATCCACTCCTTCTATCTGGGTGTATCCTTGTGCTACAAGTCTGGCTTTATTTCTAGTAATATCACCATTTTCATCAGTTTTGTTTTTGTACACCCACTTTGTACCAATAACATTTATACCATCTGGTCTAGGTACTAGATCCCATACCTCACTTCTTTTGAACTGAGTTAGTTCTTCCTGCATAGCATTGATCCAGTATTCATCAGTCAAAGCTTCTTTAACATTCTTTGGTTCAATCTTTGATATGAAACATGAATTTGAGATTGCTTCTTTTGATCTTCTTGTTGCAATTCCTTGATTTGGATTTCCAATGACAAGTTCCAGAGGATGATTCTTCTGTGTTCTAGTAGATGGTCCCTTGTTTGGTCTAGGAACCTCTGTAGTAGACTCAGAGTGTTGATCAGGTTCAGGTTCAGTTTGATCATCATCAGGTGTTGGGACAGGTGTTATGACATCTGTCTCTTCAGCTGGATCTGCACTTGTTGTATCACTGTCATCAACAACAACATTAATTGATTCCATCATAGTTCTTGTTCTGGAGTTAAAAACCCTGTACGCTCTGCTGTTGGTTGAGTAACCTAAAAATATCCCCTCATCACTTTTGGGATCCAATTTTCTCCTAGGTTCTCTATCTGCTAAAATATAACATTTTGACCCAAACACATGGAAGTACTTCACAGTAGGCTTCCTATTCTTCCATAGTTCATACAATGTTGTAGCAGTACCTTTCCTTAATGTTACTCTATTGTGAATGTAACATGTTGTATTCATGGCTTCAGCCCAGAACTTGTAAGGAACATTTTTGGCATGCAACATTACTCTTGCAGATTCCTGTAAGGTTCTATTCTTTCTTTCAACCACACCATTTTGTTGAGGTGTAATTGGTGAAGAGAATTCATGAATTATTCCTTCAGTAGCACAAAAATCAGCAAATTTAGAGTTTTCAAATTCCTTACCATGGTCACTTCTGATTCTTACAATACCACAGTCTTTCTCTTTTTGAAGTTGTACACAAAGATTTTTGAATTCTTCAAAAGTCTCAGATTTTTCCCTAATGAAATTCACCCAAGTATACCTAGAGAAGTCATCAACAATAACAAGAACATATTTCTTACCTCCAAGACTCTCAACTTGTATGGGACCCATCAGATCCATATGTAGTAACTCAAGAACTCTAGAGGTGGACAAGTGTTGCAACTTTTGGTGCGACACTTTGGTTTGCTTCCCAATCTGACATTCACCACAGATATTGCCTTCCTGTATCTGTAAGATTGGTAGTCCTCTGACAGCTTCTTCTGATATGACTCTCTTCATGCTCTTCAGGTTAAGGTGTCCTAATTTTTGATGCCACAGCTTAACCTCTTCATTTTTAGTTAAGAGACATGTAGATACATTACCTTCTTCAAGGGGGGTCCACAAGTAGCAATTATCTTTTGATCTAACACCCTTCATAAGGATGTTTCCTTCATTATTGCTGACTAGACATTCATTTTTTGTAAAGTTGACTCTCATGCCTTGATCACATAGTTGGCTTATACTAATTAGATTGGCAGTTAGTCCTTTTACAAGGAGAACATTTTCAAGTTTTGGTAGACCATGGCCAATCAGTCTTCCAATACCTTTGATTTCCCCCTTTGCTCCATCTCCAAATGTCACAAAGCTTGTGGCATAGGATTTTACCTCTTTCAAATACTTTTCAACACCAGTCATGTGTCTGGAACAACCACTATCAAAGTACCAATCTTCTTTTGATGATGCTCTGAGAGATGTATGAGCAATCAAACTTTTCCCACTGCTTTCAGCTGTATACTCCTTGGTATTTGTTGTATCATCTTTTTGCTTCCATTCCATCTTTGTTTTAGTGATGGATTGATCAGATTCTTGTGGAATTTCACTTGGATATCCATATAGTTTGTAGCAGTAAGGCCTTATGTGCCCCTTTCTTCCACAGTGATGACATCTCCATGAATGGTACCTGCTCCTTGGTCTAGGTATAAACCTAGGTCTCTGCCATCTTTGCTGATGTGGTGCCACATGTGGCAACACTTGTCTCTGCTGTCTGGGAGACAGGTGTGGCGACATCCTGTCATGCATTTTTGGAGGTGGTTGTTTACTTATCTCAGGCATATATTTCCCCTCTTTGTTGTAATCCATAATCCTATTAACATTTTTGTATTCATACCCAATACCAGTTTTGGATTTGCTAGGAACAGCCAGAGTTTCCAGGATTTCATCTAGATCACTTCCTTTGAATAGCCTAAGAACATGCTTCTTTAAATTCTCAAGATGAGAGTTTAATTCAGTTACCTCTTCATTTAGATGGGCTATTTCAGTCAGTTGTTTGATCTTGTCAGCTTCTAAGTTGATGATAGTTGCCTTCTGTTCCTCAATGATCTTTAAACTATCTTCCCATTTAGTACTAAATTCAGAGATTCTTGACATATTAGCAGCTCTCTCAGTTTGCAACTTAGTGATTGTTTCTTTTTGTTCTTCAGAGACTCTGCAGACTTCTGCACTCTTCAGACACAGCTTTTTATATGATTCAGCCAGTTCATCAAAGGTCAGTTCTTCTTCACATGATTCAGTGTCAGATGTGCAAACACTTGTCAATACATGTATAGCCTTTGCAGTATCAGTTTCTCCTTCAGAATCTTCATCTGACCAAGTTACAGTTAACCCCTTCTTTTGTTTCTTTAGAAAGGTACCACATTCACTTCTAATGTGACCAAACCCCTCACATTCATGGCATTGAACACCTTTATTTGGAGCTGATTTTTCATCTGTTACAGGTTTTCTGAAGTTCCTGTAAGTGTTGCGCCCAATGTCAGCTGCACCTGTCTTAGGGCGTTTGTCCATTCTCTTCAGTACTTTATTAAATTGTTTTCCCAAAAGAACCATTGCATCAGAGATGCTTTGTTCAGACTCTGTGTCACTCAGTTGATCTTCTTCCTCAGCATTTGAAACAAAGGCAATACTTTTGTTTTTCTTATCCATCTTTTCATTTGCAGCTACCTCATAGGTTTGTAGTGAACCAACCAGTTCATCTAGCTTCATATCTGTGATATCCTTTGCTTCTTCTATAGCTGTGACTTTCATGTCAAACTTCTTAGGTAGAGACCTGAGCATTTTTCTTACCAGCTTTTCTTCAGGTATCTTATCACCCAAGGCATCAAATTGATTGTCAAAGTCAAGTATGGTCATGTAAAAATCCTGAATGGTTTCATCATCATTCATTCTAAGATTCTCAAACTTAGTTGTTAGGAGTTATAGCTTAGACAACTTCACTTTAGAGGTACCCTCATGAACAGTCTCAAGAATTGTCCAAGCTTCCTTAGCACAAACACACTTTTTGATGAGTCTGAATATGTGTTTGTCAACACCATTATATAGTGCATATAATGCTTTTGAGTTTGCAAGAGCAAGCTCATCCTCTTCTTTGGACCATTCTTCAGCAGATTTCAACTCAAGAGTTGGTTTGCCATCTTTGTCCATCTTCACAGGTGGAGTCCACCCTCTCAGAACTGCCTTCCAAGTCTTGCTATCAATTTGTTTTAGAAAGGCCATCATGCGGGACTTCCAATAGTCATAGTTTGAAGCACCAACCAGAAGAGGTGGTCTGGTAACAAAACCTCCTTCTTTGTCCATCCTTGCCAGAAAAAGTTTCCCTGGAGTTCACCCTAAAATTCAGAACAGGGTGCCTGCTCTGATGCCAATTGAAATTCCTGGCACACAGTGGACAGGTGTTGCTCAAGGTGTAGCAACACTTGTCTGTTGTAGACAGATGTTGTTACTAGTGCGCCAACACTTGTCTATAAACAGAGTAAATAACATAAAACAATACAAACAGTAAAGTAAATAACACACGAGAGTTGTTAACCCAGTTCAGCCTAAAGCCTACTCTGGGGGATACCAATCCAGGAATGAAGTCCACTATCAGCAGTATTACTTCGAAGCTAAACTCACCCGTTTACAACTTCTCACTTAATCACTACCCAATGACCCTTCTACCTAGGAACTCCTAGATATGAGACCCCGTCCCAATTCCCACCTTAGCAACACAGACAGCGCTGCTATTCAATTCAGACGATTACAACGATTGGAGACACACTCCTAAAAAACTAGGATTCACTCTTGCTTAAAAGCTTGCGAGTAAACCACACAACACAATAGAACAATCTCCGTACTTCAAAGCTTAGGAGAAGTTCACACTTACAACTCAATAACACTCAGGTCCTAAGCTTGCATCAATGAGACACAAGATAGGCTCACAATTAACACTCTAAAATCCTAAAAACACACGCTTTGTAAAACACGATTTTAGATGCTTGAAACCATATGCTTGCCTTCGTATTTATAGTAGTAGAACGACTTGGGCTTCAAGACAAAATTAGGGCTTCTAGAATTGCGGCAGCAGTGATATATTTTTGAAAACAATAGTTATATTTTTGAAACCGCAAAAATATATTTTCCAAAAATATAATTCTTTTGGAAAATAAAACTAGGGTTTGGCTGCCTCATGAAACTCATTAAACACGTGCGCCTTCTTCTGCAAGATACCTTGAACAAATTCTTCAAACAGATCTTCAAAAGATTGCGTAGAAAATAATAACTCCTTAGCTGGCGCGCGCAGAACAGAGTCAGGTGTTGTTCCAAAGTGTTACAACATTTGTCACAACACTTGGGGTCAGCACACTTGTCTCAACACTTGGCTAAAATATGTTTTTGCAAAATGTAGCCAACTTACAAAAACCCAACAGTATGGAAATAGAAACTCCTGCTAATGGTTCTGTAACTACCCGTCTCGTATGTCGTGACTGTCCCGTAACCGTGTTTGGTAGACACTTTGGAATGGACCTAGTGTGTATCCAACTTAGTGGTATAGATGTTATCTTTGGTATGAATTGGTTGATATTTAATCAAGTCCATATCAACTGTTGCGAGAAGACCGTTGTGTTTCCTAAACCGGAGGAGAGTTTGCATTTGATGAGTAAGAAGGAAGTAGTAGAGTCGTTGAAGGAACCTGTAGAGGTGTATGCGTTGTTTGCATCCTTGAAGATGGAAGGTGAAGTTAAGGTGGAAGAGTTACCGGTTGTTTGTGAATTTCCCGATGTATTTCCGGAAGACGTGTCAGATGTACCGCCGAAAAGAGAAGTAGAGTTTACGATTGATTTGGTACCTGGTACCAGTCCGATATCTATGGCACCGTATCGAATGTCAGCGTCAGAGTTGAATGAGTTGAAGAAACAACTAGAGGAACTACTTGAGAAGAAGTTTATTCGACCTAGTGTATCGCCGTGGGGTGCACCTGTGTTATTGGTTAAGAAGAAAGAAGGGAGTATGCGGTTGTGTATTGACTACCGACAGTTGAACAAAGTGACGATCAAGAATAAGTATCCACTTCCGAGGATAGATGATTTGATGGATCAATTGGTTGGAGCTTGCGTGTTTAGTAAGATTGATCTGAGATCTGGATACCATCAGATTAGAGTGAAAACGGAGGATATACCAAAGACTGCTTTTAGGACGAGGTATGGTCATTATGAATATTCGGTGATGCCTTTTGGTGTGACCAATGCACCTGGTGTTTTTATGGAGTACATGAATAGGATTTTTCATTCATTCTTGGATAAGTTTGTAGTGGTATTCATCGATGATATTTTAGTTTACTCAAAGTCCGAAGAGGAACATAAGGAGCATTTGCGGATCGTTTTACAAGTTTTGAAGGAGAAGAAGTTGTATGCCAAGTTGTCGAAGTGTGAGTTTTGGTTGAAAGAAGTAAGTTTTCTTGGTCATGTGATTTCAAGTGGAGGAATAGCGGTTGACCCAGCGAAAGTTGATGCCGTATTGCAATGGGGAACGCCGGAGTCTGTTTCTGAGATAAGAAGTTTTCTTGGATTGGCTGGTTATTATAGGAGGTTCATTGAGGGATTTTCGAAGTTGGCTTTGCCTTTGACGCAGTTGACTCGGAAGGATCAAGCGTTTGTTTGGGATGTGAAGTGTGAAGAAAGTTTTCAAGAGCTTAAGAAGAGGTTGACTACCGCGCCTGTGTTGATTTTACCGGATGCTAAGGAATCTTTCGTCGTGTATTGTGATGCTTCGAAGATGGGACTAGGAGGTGTGCTTATGCAAAAAGGTCAAGTGGTAGCGTATGCGTCGAGACAACTGAAGGTTCATGAAAGGAATTATCCGACACACGATCTTGAATTAGCCGCAGTTGTGTTTTCATTGAAAGTATGGAGGCATTACTTGTATGGATCGAAGTTTGAAGTCTTTAGTGATCACAAGAGTTTGAAGTATCTATTCGATCAAAAGGAGTTGAATATGAGACAAAGAAGATGGCTCGAATTTTTGAAGGATTATGACTTTGATTTGAGTTATCACCCCGGAAAGGCTAATGTGGTGGCAGATGCGTTGAGTAGGAAATCGTTGCACATGTCATCACTAATGGTTAAAGAGTTAGAGTTGATTGAAGAATTCCGAGATTTGAGTCTAGTGTGTGAAGTGACTCCTAAGAGTGTGAAATTGGGAATGTTGAAGTTGACAAATCCTTTTCTAGAGAATATCAAAGAATGTCAAAAGACGGATAAGAAGTTAATGGAGAAGTTGGCAATAGTGGTTGAGGAAGGAAAAGAAGCTAATTTCAAAGTTGACGAGAACGGAGTTGTGAGATTTCAAGGAAGAGTGTGCGTGCCCGATGTGCCCGAGATGAAGAAGATGATTTTGGAAGAAGGTCATAGGAGTGGAATGAGTATTCATCCTGGGGTAACCAAGATGTATCAAGATTTGAAGAAGTTGTTTTGGTGGCCAGGAATGAAGAGGGAAATTTCTGAGTTTGTTTATGCTTGCCTAGTTTGTCAGAAGTCGAAGATTGAGCATCAGAAACCGTCTGGTTTGTTGCAACCTTTGTTTATCCCGGAATGGAAGTGGGATAGCATTGCGATGGATTTTGTGGGAGGTTTACCCAAGACTACTAAAGGTTATGAAGTGATTTGGGTGGTAGTAGACCGTTTGACGAAGTGTGCGCATTTTATTGCTATTAAGAAAGGTACCTTGGTGCCTAAGTTGGCCGAGATTTATGTGGAGCAAATCGTGAAGTTGCATGGTATTCCGTCGAGTATTGTTTCGGATCGAGATCCGAGGTTTACTTCGAGATTTTGGGAAAGTTTACAAGAGGCGTTAGGGACTAAGTTGAGGTTGAGTTCGGCTTATCATCCTCAAACGGATGGCCAATCGGAAAGGACGATACAATCTTTGGAAGATTTGTTGAGAGCTTGTGTTTTGGAGCAAGGAGTAAGTTGGGATTCGTGTTTACCGTTGATCGAGTTCACGTACAACAATAGTTTTCATTCGAGTATTGGAATGGCACCTTTTGAGGCTTTGTATGGAAGGAGGTGTAGAACACCGCTTTGTTGGTTTGAATCCGGAGAGAGTGTGATTCTTGGTCCGGAGATTGTGCAAGAGACTACGGAAAAGATTAGAATGATTCGAGAGAAGATGAAAGCGTCTCAGAGTCGTCAAAAGAGTTATCATGACAAGAGAAGGAAAGACATTGAATTTCAAGAAGGTGATCATGTTTTCTTAAGAGTTACATCGACTACCGGAATTGGACGTGCTTTGAAGTCGAGGAAGTTGACGTCGAAGTTTATTGGTCCTTATCAGATTTTGAAAAGAGTGGGGAAAGTGGCGTATAGGATTGCTTTACCGCCATCATTGGCGAATTTGCATGATGTGTTTCACGTGTCACAATTGAGGAAGTATGTTAGAGACCCGTCACATGTGATTGAGTCAGATGATGTTCAAGTGAGGGATGACTTAACGGTCGAGACTGTGCCTTTGAGGATTGAAGGTAGAGAAGTGAAGAGGTTGAGGAACAAGGATATCGCCTCGGTGAAGGTAGTATGGGGAGGACCCGCTGGTGAGAATGCAACTTGGGAATTGGAGAGCAAGATGAGGAGCTCGTATCCGGAGTTATTCTCAGGTAATTTTCGAGGGCGAAAATTCTTTAAGGAGGGTAGAGTTGTAACGACCCAATTTTCATTTATTCGTTTTTATGTGTTAAAATGTTTTATTGACGTGGCATTTTAAATAAGTTAATAACTTTAGTTATTTATCGAATGCTTTAGTTATTAGGCGAGTAGTGAGAGTTATCGTGTTATTGGGCCAAGCCAATGGGCTTGAGGCCCAATGGGCCTTGTGAGGTGTGTGTGTGGCGCCCTTATGGCCATGAAGCAAGGGAGAGAAATTCATTTTACTCATAAGTTTTGTGTTCTTGAGAGAAGAGAGGAGAGTTTGTGGAGCTAGGGCAAGAAGAAAAGCTAGAGATTCAAGATCTTCGTCGAGTTTTCTTCGAATCCAGGTATGAGAGTAGTTTCCTTAATCGTGGGTGATCCGAGGAAGGGGAGAATGCCGATTTCTCCTCACCCGAACTTCCTCCACCCCATTTTCGTTTTGGTTTGGGAGAGTTAATCTTCGAGAAAATGAAACCCAATGTTAATAACATGTTCAATATACTTCTACCATGTAGTGTGAGCGAAATCATGGGTTAAATAATGAGAATTTGTATGTTTTGAGTGATTATATGTGTTCTTGAGCTTTTAGACTCATAAATGTTAAATCCTTGCTTTTTCGATGTTAATGATGTGGATCGGAGAATCAATCCGTCCTTTTGTGCTTATATATGTGTTATATACATGAAAACAAACATATTTGGGGTTTATAACATGAAAAATGGGATTTTGGGTGATTTTGAGTGAAAAATCGTATTCTGGAACTCAAGAACAGTTGTTCTTCTGGTGTGGTTCGCTACCTGTTCGCTACAGCGAACGTGTTCGCCAGATGCTCGCCAACTGCTCGCCAGTTGAGGTTTTGTGTCTGTTTGCGTTCGCTACCTGCTCGCTACAGCGAATGTGTTCGCCAGATGCTCGCAACAGCGAATGTGTTCGCCAGATGCTCGCTACAGCGAACGTGTTCGCCACCTGTTCGCTACCTGCTCGCTAATTGGATTTTGGCTCTGTGTCTGTTCGCTACCTGTTCGCTACCTGTTCGCTACCTATTCGCTACCTGTTCGCTATAGCGAACAGCTCTGTGACAGGATTATTTTGTTGATGTTTTGTTAGTGGAATTATGCACTTATAACATGTAATTGTGATATTCTAACATACAATTAGGTGCTTTTAGCTATGATTAATTGTATGATGATGAAATATGATAAAGGAAGTGATTAATGAAGAATATTAGGATAATTGTTTATTCTAATAATGAAGAATGTTGGATATTATTCCACATTGTAAAGGAAGAAGCTTATTGCTATTAATTGTGAGTGGATTCATGAAACATAAACATGCATTCATGAATTAAATAGGATATTGGATATTCCAATAAAGAAGTATATCGGATTATATTTATCCGATAAAGAAGGATATTAGAGGTGAGATACTCTAATAAAGAAGATGGTACCACATGCATTAGTAATGTCTAGGATTGACATTCATGAAGTTGAAGCATTAGAGTTGCATTAGGTTATATGTGTGCATTACTTGATAAGTGATATGTGACACATGTTTGACTACTTGTGATATTTGATAACTGATACTTGATAGTTGGTATTCGATTATGTATTTTGAGAACTGCTAATTGGATTATAGATGTGTATATATATGTATATATATATGTATAATTGTGAGGCATGCTTATGGTATTGAAGTAGTGTTTAAGTATCGATTTACTTACACTTGTATTTTGATTATGTGATCTAACTCTCATGTTTTGTGTTATGTGCTGGACCGTTGGGGGTTCAGGTTCTCAGGTTGAGGATCCCGATCAGAGTTAGAGGCTGCTCGTGCTCGTGTAGTGCGCTTTTTGGTGAGGAGTTAGCGTAGACTACTCCTTAGATATATGTTATATATCTTTTTGATGGGTTGTATAGAATTGCTCTGATTAGGTCTTACCGGGTCGGGTTATTCGTTTGAATTGTATTAAGCCCGTGATGGCATATTTAACTTTGCTATTCCTATCTTTTGAATTGTAAACATAATATCCTTTGTTGATATGGCCTAGAGCCTAGGGATATTGTGTGAACAATTATGATCATTGTATGATATACATTATGATAATTATTCGCTTTTAATTCCGCTGTGCTAGCATGATTTTTTTAATTATGCCGTGGTTTGTATTATTAACATGTGACGCCTAGATTTTCTTAAGTGTTTTATTTATTTATATTTAATAAATACGCGTTAAGGGGTTGGGTGTTACAGACAGCAGAATTAAAACATTTCCTGAATCTATAATAGCTATTCTTGAATCAAATTTAAATGATGGACCAGTTTATTTTAACTGTTATCCTAATTACTCTATGAACTTAACAGATAGTTTCACACCTACATCATTAGTAATTAATATTCAATGTATGGATGGCTTATTTAATGAAGGAGTTGCCAATATAGATGTATGTCATAGAATTAAATATAAAGTTTCAAATATTAATTACAATTTCAAAGCAATTAGAAGTTCGCCGAAGAACGAAACCATTATTGTTGAAGCTAATTTAAGACGATCAAATATTACTACACCAAAAAGATTAAAGGCTTCTGACTTAAGACAAAAATTACCAGAAGAATGGATATTACAGGATATAATGCCTCCCCCAAAATTAGAATCAAGACAACCTAGACAATTTATATTAGAAAATGATGGTAGCATTAGGATCAGAATGAATAGAAGTCAATCCATGAGGATTGAAGAACCTATTAGTAGTAGAGCTAGTACAAGCTCTAGAAGATCTATAGATTCTACCATTAATATTAATTTAGCAGGAGTTGATTTTACTCCTAATATTCCCCAACCTATCTATGAGACTGAGGGAAGAAATGATTCTCCTCCTATGTCTCCTACTGCCTCACAAATTCTTAATGTTATAGAATTAGAAGAAGAGTTTGAAATAAATAAAGCTTGGATTAGAGAAGACTTTGAAGCGGATTATAATAAAGAAAAAAGAGATTGGTACTTTGGTACTTTTGAGAAAATACAAACTGCTTATTATCTTAAAAGATTTTATGACTATATTAGAAATAAAAGAATTAATGTCTATTTCTTCACTTGGTTTGAAGAATATTGTATAGAACAAAAAATAATTAATCCTTTCATACAAACAAATTATTTGAATGTTACTACAAAAACTGCTAAAAAATGGACAACATTAACCAATAAAACTGTTGAATTTGTTCATCCTCCATTAGAAGCCATTAAGATAGAAAGTCATAATGTACCCTTAGAAGCTTATCCCTTTAAATCACCAGAAAATGCTGATATAGGAAAAGTTCAGTCTCAGCTGAATTTTTCAAATACCATATTAAGCACCATAGCAGATCAGTTAGATAGAGTAGAGACTCAGATGTCTCATACTCCTCTTACAAATAATAAAATAGAGTCTTACAAGGATTTTCCTTTAGATCCGCAAAGACCTATATACAAATTGATTAATGTCCCTGAGAAGGATTTAAGCGAAGTCAAATTAGGGCCTAGAAAAGATGAATTAGTAGATAATCTTATGAAGAAATTATCTGATTTATCTATTAATGGGAAAGCAAAAGCACAAGTAAACATATTAGAGAAGAATGAGGATAATTCTGAAATTAATAGAATTAGAAAACACATGGGTTACCAAGGAAAAACGAGAAACTATTATCCTAGACCTAGTTTTCCGGATCTTCAATTTGAAGAAGCTAGAGACATGGTTGCCAGCTCTTACAGCGGTAATTCAATTATAGAATGGAACATAGATGGACATAGTGAACAAAATATATTAAATACCATTCAAGAGATGACCATGGCAGCTACAGCTTTTAAATCAATAGGTGAAAATTCAGATAAAAAAGCTGCTATATTAATAATTACTGGTTTTACTGGACAATTAAAAGGATGGTGGGATAATATAATTAGTCCTGAAGAAAAACATGCTATCTTAGAAGCTAAAAAATTAAATCCAACAACAGGCGTCTTAGGAGATGAAGATGCTGTAAATACTTTATTATATACAATTACCAAACACTTTGTAGGAGATCCAGCTCAAATACAGGATAGAGCTGCAGATCAATTAGCAAACCTTTATTGTCCTACAATGAGTGATTATCGTTGGTATAAAGATATGTTTTTATCAAAATTATGTAATAGACCTGATGGTGGTGCTGATTATTGGAAAGAACGATTTATAGCAGGATTACCTAGATTACTAGCAGAAAAGGTTAGAATGGCCATTAAAGCTAAGAGTAATGGAGTTATTCCTTACTTTATATTAACTTTTGGACAAATATCTAGCCAAATTATAGAAACTGGAATAGGAATTTGTACAGATTTTAAAATTCAGAATAAAATTAAATCTGAGGTAACTCAAAGTAAAAAAGAATTAGGGTCATTTTGTGAACAATTTGGAATAGAGCCCATTAGAGCCCCTAGTAAAAAGGCTAGAAAAAATTACACAAAAACCTCTAGCAATTATAAACCTTATAAAAAACGGAAAAATCATTACAGAAAAAATAAAGAACCCTCTGGGGACAAATCTTATAAATCTAAAGGAAAGAAGAAAACATTTCAGAATGATAAATCTGATATTAAATGTTTTAAGTGTGGGCGTTTTGGTCATTATGCAAAAACTTGCCGTGTTAAACAAAAAATTAACGAAATACATAAATTAGACATCAGTGATCAGTTAAAAGAAAATCTTATTAATGTATTAAGAGATATTATGTTAAATGATACTTCATCTATTAGCTCTGAAGAATCTTCTTATGAAGAAGATGACCTTAACCAAATATTAACTAGTTCCGAGTCAGAAATTAGTTCTGAAGAAGATTGTTGTTTAGGAGCTGAATTATGTACTTGCGATAAATGTATTAAAGGTATAAATGTAATTACTAGTGATCAAGCTACTACCTTAATAAGTATATTAAGAGATATGCCTGAATCTTCACAAAAGGAAGAATTCATGTTACAAATTAAAAACATGATAGATCAGGAAGAAAAGAACAAAAATACCGTTCAAAAAATAGAATTTAAAGAAATCATGAATAGATTTAAACCTATTATTACTCCCCCAATAACTATTAAAGATTTACAAAATGAAATCTCTCTCATGAAACAAGAAATAGATTTATTAAAGGTAAAAAATTTAGAGCTAGAAGTTAAATACTTAGAATTAAAGGGAAAACAAATTATAAATAACGAAGTTGGAACTTCAAATATGAAACAAGATATGGATAATCCCCCCTATATTGCCACTCTAAATAGAATGATTACACATAAATGGCTTTGTCCAATTACTTTGCTTGTTAAAGATCAATGATTCGATCTAGTAGCATTAATAGATTCTGGTGCAGACATGAACTGTATCCAAGAAGGATTAATACCTACAAAATTTTATGAAAAAACTTTGCAAGGATTAAGTGGTGCAGGAGGCCATAAATTACAAGTTCAGTATAAATTAACAGATGCTAAGATCTGTAAAGATCATGTTTGTTATAAAACTCATTTTTTATTAGTAAAAAATATACATCAACATATTATTTTAGGAACACCGTTTCTTTCATTATTATACCCTTTTACAGTTTCTCATGAAGCTATCACTTCAAACGCCCTGGGAAGGGAAGTTATATTTAGATTTTTTGAAGCACCCAGAATTAAAGATTTAAATACTGTTCAAAACCTTTCTACATCCACAATTAATTTAATTTCTCAAAAGAAAAAACATATTAATATGCTAAATAAAGAAATTCAATATAAAAGGATAGAAAGCCAATTAGAATCTAAAAATATAAAAGACAAAATTATTCTATTACAGCAACGTTTTGAAAAAGAAATATGTTCCGAACATCCCAATGCCTTTTGGGATAGGAAGAAGCATATTGTATCATTACCTTATGAACCTAGCTTTAATGAAAGGTCTATACCCACAAAGGCAAGACCAATTCAAATGAATCAGCAATATTTAGAATATTGTAAAAAGGAAATTAAAGATTATTTAGATAAAAAATTAATTCGACCCAGTAAATCTCCTTGGAGTTGTACAGGATTTTATGTCAATAATCCGGGAGAATTAGAGAGAGGTGCTCCCAGATTAGTTATTAATTATAAACCCTTAAATAAAGTGCTTCAATGGATTAGATATCCCATTCCTAATAAAAAGGATTTAATAGGACGATTATCTAATTCAATCATATTTTCTAAATTTGATTTAAAGTCAGGATATTATCAAATTCAATTAGAAGAAAAGGATAAATATAAAACTGCTTTTGTAGTCCCCTTCGGTCATTATGAATGGAATGTAATGCCCCTAGGACTAAAAAATGCTCATAGTGAATTCCAGCACATTATGAATGATATATTAAATGATTATCAAGAGTTTTCTATTGTCTATTTAGATGACATATTAGTATTTTCCAAATCTCTAAATGAACATTTTGACCACTTAGAGAAATTCTTTGAAATCATTAAAAACAATGGATTAGTTTTATCAGCCAGAAAAATGAAATTATTCCAAGTTAATGTGAGATTTTTAGGATTCAACATATATCAAGGAACTATTACTCCCATTAGTAGAGCTATAGAATTTGGAGATAAATTCCCAGATGAATTAAAAGATAAAACTCAATTACAAAGATTTTTAGGATGTGTAAATTATGTGGCTGACTTTATTCCCAACATTAGGATCATTTGTTTACCTTTGTACAAAAGACTTAAGAAGAATCCTCCCCCATGGGATGATACCATGAGTCAAAGTATTAGACAAATTAAGCAACTAATTAAAAGACTACCCTGCTTAGGAATCCCAAATCCCCAAGCTTTTCTTATTGTAGAAACTGATTCCTCTGATTTAGGATTTGGAGGAATATTAAAACAAAGATTACCCGAGTCGTCCCTAGAACAAGTGGTTAGATATTATTCTGGAACCTGGAATCCGGCACAACTAAATTACAGTAATATTAAAAAAGAAGTTTTAGCCATTGTTTTATGTATTACTAAATTTCAAGATGATCTATTTTCAAAGAAATTTTTATTAAGATCTGATTGTAAGGCCGCAAAAGAAGTTTTACAAAAAGATGTTAAGAATTTAGTTTCCAAACATATTTTTGCCAGATGGCAAGCCTTATTATCATGTTTTGATTTTGATATAGAACATATTAAAGGAGAAAAGAATTCATTACCAGATTTTCTTACCAGAGAATTTTTACAGGGAAAATGAGTAAAAAAGACAGTTATGGCCCTCCTCTTGAGGAGTCTAAAAAGGTTATTACCGCAAAGCAAGTATTACAGAATTCATCTGCTTCTGCTTCATTATCAACTCAAAATAAATTCACCCCATTAACCCCTTTGGCCTTACCAGCCTTCTATCCCTCTTCATCGCCTAGAGGTATTAGGCCATCATTAAATACAAAACTAGTTTCGCCATTAACTTTTGCTTTAAACACTCCATCCTCATTAAATACCCCTTCAAGAATCCCAGATAAATTACCTTTCTACACCCCCCCCAGATTCATTATCTTGTCCTTTCATGGAAAAAGACTACAAGAAGATTCTTTTTCTATTAGAACCAGAATTTAATTTCGATGGATCGTTACTACAAATTACTTCTAAATTTTTCCCTCAAGGTTTTCATTACTTACCCTCTCACCCAGAAAAGTCAAGATTATTTTATGAGTTTATTTTAGTGGATACTGAGTCCATTGATATAACTCATACTTTTGATAAGAATGATAAAAATAAAATTATTTTCTCAAAATTTAAAATTTTAAAAATATTATCACCTTCTGATTGGAAGGCTCATCCTTCTCATACCAGAAGTTTCACTAGACGCTTTACTCCCCAGCATTACTCATATTATGACTACATGGAAGCCTGGTCCAATATGTTATATTATCAACCATTTGATCATTCTTGGTTCATCTGGTTTAAGAAAGACTTCCCCCTTGAGTTCCCATTATGGTTTATTAAATGGTTCCATGAATGGGGCCCAGAAATCAATATTTATCCAGATTATGCAGCTATAGCTTTTGAATTGTTTAGCTCAAGAATTAATGTGTCAGATTATTTAAAAGTATTAGCTTTTCATGCTACTTTCGGAATTTCGTGGATTACTTCATGGACTTTCAAAAAAGAATTATCAGTTCCAAATGCTAACATCTTCTGGATCGTTCGGAGCATAAGGATTAAATGGTGTAACAAATTTAACCCAGACTTAATTAAATCTCAAGTATTACAAGATTGGTTCAATAAAAACCCCAAGTGTTTCATTACCAAAGAAGCCACAGAGAAAGAAGGAGAATTCTTAGCCGAAAAATCAAAATTTTTGGCCGATTTATCTTCTTCGACCAGCAAAAAAGAATTACTAAAGAAATTACAAGCAGCAATTTCAGAGTCAGACATCAACAACGATGAGGACTCGGGAGATTCGTCTCAAAGCTTAACCCGGGATAATGGAGACGATTGTTATGGGATTATAGATCTACAAGATTAAAAGTATTATTGGTTCAAACGACATTATTGTCATTATGGCCGACATAATTATGGGGAATCTTTGCTTTTCAAAAAGATAGATTCCTGGCAAACATCATTATTATTACTTTTGACTATTTTTATTTGTTTGTATTAGAAATAATTGTCATGTAATTATTGTGTTTTAACTGACAGTTGTCAGTATAGGTTCTTCCTTCCCCTCTATAAAAGGAAGTTTAGTTTTCATTATGAAGCATCGAAAAATTCTCTGAGTACAACAATCTGAAGAATTCTCGAGATCTTTTGTAAGTGTTATCCAGTATAAATAAAATGTTTTCTCAATATAATCTCTTCTTTCATATACTAACTTTTCAAGTTATATTTTTATCAAATTCTGAATTAGATTTATTTCTTGATACCTTTCTATTATTCTCTTATCATATTTTATGTTTTGTTTTTATCATCAATTACAACGATCCAGCTTATTATGGTATCAGAGCCTCGAAAGAGGTCTCTTAGAAATTTAAGTTTATTTCAAGGTTTTTCGTAAACTAAGATTTGCTCCTTATTTTCTTATTTGTTTTTTCTATTTCCTAGCGTTGGTAAGCCCGGATAGTTGTGTTGGTAAGCCCGTTAAAATCCCAGGAGAGGAGTTAGGTGGTGTTCCTGCAACCTTTTGAGTCCGTTGGTGTTCCCGTTAAGAAAGGAAAATAAAAATAAAGAAAACAAGAAGTATGTCTAGAATACTTAGAACTTTAAGTGAACTAGGATCTTCTAGGAGAGATCGTGCCATAGTTACTTCTGGATTATCACCCCAAGAATTAGAAGCTAGAAGTGACCAAGATAGATATCAAAACCATGAATTAGAAATAGCTGAAATTGAAAACAAATTACAGAATTGGAAACTACCTGAAATCAGTTATAAAGAGATTTATAAATCAAGTATGTTTGACAACTTTAGAGCACATAGTATTACTCAAACTATAGAATCATCAAAATCTATAACTCATCAACGGGAAACTATTAATCTATTAAATGAAAAATTACTAGAAGAACATATAAAACAAGGCTTTCGGTATATTCATTTAGGATTAATTAAAGTTGCGGTAAAACCTCTACATAAATTAGGATTAAATACTCCAATATATTACTAGTATTAAGGGACAGCAGAATTAAAACGTTTCCTGAATCTATAATAGCTATTCTTGAATCAAATTTAAATGATGGACCAGTTTATTTTAACTGTTATCCTAATTACTCTATGAACTTAACAGATAGTTTCACACCTACATCATTAGTAATTAATATTCAATGTATGGATGGCTTATATAATGAAGGAGTTGCCAATATAGATGTATGTCATAGAATTAAATATAAAGTTTCAAATATTAATTACAATTTCAAAGCAATTAGAAGTTCGCCGAAGAACGAAACCATTATTGTTGAAGCTAATTTAAGACGATCAAATATTACTACACCAAAAAGATTAAAGGCTTCTGACTTAAGACAAAAATTACCAGAAGAATGGATATTACAGGATATAATGCCTCCCCCAAAATTAGAATCAAGACAACCTAGACAATTTATATTAGAAAATGATGGTAGCATTAGGATCAGAATGAATAGAAGTCAATCCATGAGGATTGAAGAACCTATTAGTAGTAGAGCTAGTACAAGCTCTAGAAGATCTATAGATTCTACCATTAATATTAATTTAGCAGGAGTTGATTTTACTCCTAATATTCCCCAACCTATCTATGAGACTGAGGGAAGAAATGATTCTCCTCCTATGTCTCCTACTGCCTCACAAATTCTTAATGTTATAGAATTAGAAGAAGAGTTTGAAATAAATAAAGCTTGGATTAGAGAAGACTTTGAAGCGGATTATAATAAAGAAAAAAGAGATTGGTAGTTTGGTACTTTTGAGAAAATACAAACTGCTTATTATCTTAAAAGATTTTATGACTATATTAGAAATAAAAGAATTAATGTCTATTTCTTCACTTGGTTTGAAGAATATTGTATAGAACAAAAAATAATTAATCCTTTCATACAAACAAATTATTTGAATGTTACTACAAAAACTGCTAAAAAATGGACAACATTAACCAATAAAACTGTTGAATCTGTTCATCCTCCATTAGAAGCCATTAAGATAGAAAGTCATAATGTACCCTTAGAAGCTTATCCCTTTAAATCACCAGAAAATGCTGATATAGGAAAAGTTCAGTCTCAGCTGAATTTTTCAAATACCATATTAAGCACCATAGCAGATCAGTTAGATAGAGTAGAGACTCAGATGTCTCATACTCCTCTTACAAATAATAAAATAGAGTCTTACAAGGATTTTCCTTTAGATCCGCAAAGACCTATATACAAATTGATTAATGTCCCTGAGAAGGATTTAAGCGAAGTCAAATTAGGGCCTAGAAAAGATGAATTAGTAGATAATCTTATGAAGAAATTATCTGATTTAACTATTAATGGGAAAGCAAAAGCACAAGTAAACATATTAGAGAAGAATGAGGATAATTCTGAAATTAATAGAATTAGAAAACACATGGGTTACCAAGGAAAAACGAGAAACTATTATCCTAGACCTAGTTTTCCGGATCTTCAATTTGAAGAAGCTAGAGACATGGTTGCCAGCTCTTACAGCGGTAATTCAATTATAGAATGGAACATAGATGGGCATAGTGAACAAAATATATTAAATACCATTCAAGAGATGACCATGGCAGCTACAGCTTTTAAATCAATAGGTGAAAATTCAGATAAAAAAGCTGCTATATTAATAATTACTGGTTTTACTGGACAATTAAAAGGATGGTGGGATAATATAATTAGTCCTAAAGAAAAACATGCTATCTTAGAAGCTAAAAAATTAAATCCAACAACAGACGTCTTAGGAGATGAAGATGCTGTAAATACTTTATTATATACAATTACCAAACACTTTGTAGGAGATCCAACTCAAATACAGGATAGAGTTGCAGATCAATTAGCAAACCTTTATTGTCCTACAATGAGTGATTATCGTTGGTATAAAGATATGTTTTTATCAAAATTATGTAATAGACCTGATGGTGGTGCTGATTATTGGAAAGAACGATTTATAGCAGGATTACCTAGATTACTAGCAGAAAAGGTTAGAATGGCCATTAAAGCTAAGAGTAATGGAGTTATTCCTTACTCTATATTAACTTTTGGACAAATATTTAGCCAAATTATAGAAACTGGAATAGGAATTTGTACAGATTTTAAAATTCAGAATAAAATTAAATCTGAGGTAACTCAAAGTAAAAAAGAATTAGGGTCATTTTGTGAACAATTTGGAATAGAGCCCATTAGAGCCCCTAGTAAAAAGGCTAGAAAAAATTACACAAAAACCTCTAGCAATTATAAACCTTATAAAAAACGGAAAAATCATTACAGAAAAAATAAAGAACCCTCTGGGGACAAATCTTATAAATCTAAAGGAAAGAAGAAAACATTTCAGAATGATAAATCTGATATTAAATGTTTTAAGTGTGGGCGTTTTGGTCATTATGCAAACACTTGCCGTGTTAAACAAAAAATTAACGAAATACATAAATTAGACATCAGTGATCAGTTAAAAGAAAATCTTATTAATGTATTAAGGGATATTATGTTAAATGATACTTCATCTATTAGCTCTGAAGAATCTTCTTATGAAGAAGATGACCTTAACCAAATATTAACTAGTTCCGAGTCAGAAATTAGTTCTGAAGAAGATTGTTGTTTAGGAGCTGAATTATGTACTTGCGATAAATGTATTAAAGGTATAAATGTAATTACTAGTGATCAAGCTACTACCTTAATAAGTATATTAAGAGATATGCCTAAATCTTCACAAAAGGAAGAATTTATGTTACAAATTAAAAACATGATAGATCAGGAAGAAAAGAACAAAAATACCGTTCAAAAAATAGAATTTAAAGAAATCATGAATAGATTTAAACCTATTATTACTCCCCCAATAACTATTAAAGATTTACAAAATGAAATCTCTCTCATGAAACAAGAAATAGATTTATTAAAGGTAAAAGATTTAGAGCTAGAAGTTAAATACTTAGAATTAAAGGGAAAACAAATTATAAATAACGAAGTTGGAACTTCAAATATGAAACAAGATATGGATAATCCCCCCTATATTGCCACTCTAAATAGAATGATTACACATAAATGGCTTTGTCCAATTACTTTGCTTGTTAAAGATTAACGATTCGATCTAGTAGCATTAATAGATTCTGGTGCAGACATGAACTGTATCCAAGAAGGATTAATACCTACAAAATTTTATGAAAAAACTTTGCAAGGATTAAGTGGTGCAGGAGGCCATAAATTACAAGTTCAGTATAAATTAACAGATGCTAAGATCTGTATAGATCATGTTTGTTATAAAACTCATTTTTTATTAGTAAAAAATATACATCAACATATTATTTTAGGAACACCGTTTCTTTCATTATTATACCCTTTTACAGTTTCTCATGAAGCTATCACTTCAAACGCCCTGGGAAGGGAAGTTATATTTAGATTTTTTGAAGCACCCAGAATTAAAGATTTAAATACTGTTCAAAACCTTTCTACATCCACAATTAATTTAATTTCTCAAAAGAAAAAACATATTAATATGCTAAATAAAGAAATTCAATATAAAAGGATAGAAAGCCAATTAGAATCTAAAAATATAAAAGACAAAATTATTCTATTACAGCAACGTTTTGAAAAAGAAATATGTTCCGAACATCCCAATGCCTTTTCGGATAGGAAGAAGCATATTGTATCATTACCTTATGAACCAAGCTTTAATGAAAGGTCTATACCCACAAAGGCAAGACCAATTCAAATGAATCAGCAATATTTAGAATATTGTAAAAAGGAAATTAAAGATTATTTAGATAAAAAATTAATTCGACCCAGTAAATCTCCTTGGAGTTGTACAAGATTTTATGTCAATAATCCGGGAGAATTAGAGAGAGGTGCTCCCAGATTAGTTATTAATTATAAACCCTTAAATAAAGTGCTTCAATGGATTAGATATCCCATTCCTAATAAAAAGGATTTAATAGGAGAAAAGAATTCATTACCAGATTTTCTTACCAGAGAATTTTTACAGGGAAAATGAGTAAAAATGACAGTTATGGCCCTCCTCTTGAGGAGTCTAAAAAGGTTATTACCGCAAAGCAAGTATTACAGAATTCATCTGCTTCTGCTTCATTATCAACTCAAAATAAATTCACCCCATTAACCCCTTTGGCCTTACCAGCCTTCTATCCCTCTTCATCGCCTAGAGGTATTAGGCCATCATTAAATACAAAATTAGTTTCGCCATTAACTTTTGCTTTAAACACTCCATCCTCATTAAATACCCCTTCAAGAATCCCAGATAAATTACCTTTCTACACCCCCCAGATTCATTATCTTGTCCTTTCATGGAAAAAGACTACAAGAAGATTCTTTTTCTATTAGAACCAGAATTTAATTTCGATGGATCGTTACTACAAATTACTTCTAAATTTTTCCCTCAAGGTTTTCATTACTTACCCTCTCACCCAGAAAAGTCCAGATTATTTTATGAGTTTATTTTAGTGGATACTGAGTCCATTGATATAACTCATACTTTTGATAAGAATGATAAAAATAAAATTATTTTCTCAAAATTTAAAATTTTAAAAATATTATCACCTTCTGATTGGAAGGCTCATCCTTCTCATACCAGAAGTTTCACTAGGCGCTTTACTCCCCAGCATTACTCATATTATGACTACATAGAAGCCTGGTCCAATATGTTATATTATCAACCATTTGATCATTCTTGGTTCATCTGGTTTAAGAAAGACTTCCCCCTTGAGTTCCCATTATGGTTTATTAAATGGTTCCATGAATGGGGCCCAGAAATCAATATTTATCCAGATTATGCAGCTATAGCTTTTGAATTGTTTAGCTCAAGAATTAATGTGTCAGATTATTTAAAAGTATTAGCTTTTCATGCTACTTTCGGAATTTCGTGGATTACTTCATGGACTTTCAAAAAAGAATTATCAGTTCCAAATGCTAACATCTTCTGGATCGTTCGGAGCATAAGGATTAAATGGTGGAACAAATTTAACCCAGACTTAATTAAATCTCAAGTATTACAAGATTGGTTCAATAAAAACCCCAAGTGTTTCGTTACCAAAGAAGCCACAGAGAAGGAAGGAGAATTCTTAGCCGAAAAATCAAAATTTTTGGCCAATTTATCTTCTTCGACCAGCAAAAAAGAATTACTAAAGAAATTACAAGCAGCAATTTCAGAGTCAGACATCAACAACGATGAGGACTCGGGAGATTCGTCTCAAAGCTTAACCCGGGATAATGGAGACGATTGTTATGGGATTATAGATCTACAAGATTAAAAGTATTATTGGTTCAAACGGCATTATTGTCATTATGGCCGACATAATTATGGGGAATCTTTGCTTTTCAAAAAGATAGATTCCTGGCAGACATCATTATTATTACTTTTGACTATTTTGTAAAAGTTATTTGTTTGTATTAGAAATAATTGTCATGTAATTATTGTGTTTTAACTGACAGTTGTCAGTATAGGTTCTTCCTTCCCCTCTATAAAAGGAAGTTTAGTTTTCATTATGAAGCATCGAAAAATTCTCTGAGTACAACAATCTGAAGAATTCTCGAGATCTTTTGTAAGTGTTATCCAGTATAAATAAAATGTTTTCTCAATATAATCTCTTCTTTCATATACTAACTTTTCAAGTTATATTTTTATCAAATTCTGAATTAGATTTATTTCATGATACCTTTCTATTATTCTCTCATCATATTTTATGTTTTGTTTTTATCATCAATTACAACGATCCAGCTTATTTTGGTAGGCTCTGATACCATAATAAGCTGGATCGTTGTAATTGATGATAAAAACAAAACATAAAATATGATGAGAGGATAATAGAAAGGTATCAAGAAATAAATCTAATTCAGAATTTGATAAAAATATAACTTGAAAAGTTAGTATATGAAAGAAGAGATTATATTGAGAAAACATTTTATTCATACTGGATAACACTTACAAAAGATCTCGAGAATTCTTCAGATTGTTGTACTCAGAGAATTTTTCGATGCTTCATAATGAAAACTAAACTTCCTTTTATAGAGGGGAAGGAAGAACCTATACTGACAACTGTCAGTTAAAACACAATAATTACATGACAATTATTTCTAATACAAACAAATAAAAATAGTCAAAAGTAATAATAATGATGTCTGCCAGGAATTATGTCGGCCATAATGACAATAATGCTGTTTGAACCAATAATACTTTTAATCTTGTAGATCTATAATCCCATAACAATCGTCTCCATTATCCCGGGTTAAGCTTTGAGACGAATCTCCCGAGTCCTCATCGTTGTTGATGTCTGACTCTGAAATTGCTGCTTGTAATTTCTTTAGTAATTCTTTTTTGCTGGTCGAAGAAGATAAATCGGCCAAAAATTTTGATTTTTCGGCTAAGAATTCTCCTTCTTTCTCTGTGGCTTCTTTGGTAACGAAACACTTGGGGTTTTTATTGAACCAATCTTGTAATACTTGAGATTTAATTAAGTCTGGGTTAAATTTGTTCCACCATTTAATCCTTTTGCTCCGAACGATCCAGAAGATGTTAGCATTTGGAACTGATAATTCTTTTTTGAAAGTCCATGAAGTAATCCACGAAATTCCGAAAGTAGCATGAAAAGCTAATACTTTTAAATAATCTGACACATTAATTCTTGAGCTAAACCATTCAAAAGCTATAGCTGCATAATCTGGATAAATATTGATTTATGGGCCCCATTCATGGAACCATTTAATAAACCATAATGGGAACTCAAGGGGGAGTCTTTCTTAAACCAGATGAACCAAGAATGATCAAATGGTTGATAATATAACATATTGGACCAGGCTTCCATGTAGTCATAATATGAGTAATGCTGGGGAGTAAAGCGCCTAGTGAAACTTCTGGTATGAGAAGGATGAGCCTTCCAATCAGAAGGTGATAATATTTTTAAAATTTTAAATTTTGAGAAAATAATTTTATTTTTATCATTCTTATCAAAAGTATGAGTTATATCAATGGACTCAGTATCCACTAAAATAAACTCATAAAATAATCTGGACTTTTCTGGGTGAGAGGGTAAGTAATGAAAACCTTGAGGGAAAAATTTAGAAGTAATTTGTAGTAACGATCCATCGAAATTAAATTCTGGTTCTAATAGAAAAAGAATCTTCTTGTAGTCTTTTTTCATGAAAGGACAAGATAATGAATCTGGGGGGTGTAGAAAGGTAATTTATCTGGGATTCTTGAAGGGGTATTTAATGAGGATGGAGTGTTTAAAGCAAAAGTTAATGGCGAAACTAATTTTGTATTTAATGATGGCCTAATACCTCTAGGCGATGAAGAGGGATAGAAGGCTGGTAAGGCCAAAGGGGTTAATGGGGTGAATTTATTTTGAGTTGATAATGAAGTAGAAGCAGATGAATTCTGTAATACTTGCTTTGCGGTAATAACCTTTTTAGACTCCTCAAGAGGAGGGCCATAACTGTCATTTTTACTCATTTTCCCTGTAAAAATTCTCTGGTAAGAAAATCTGGTAATGAATTCTTTTCTCCTTTAATATGTTCTATATCAAAATCAAAACACGATAATAAGGCTTGCCATCTGGCAAAAATATGTTTGGAAACTAAATTCTTAACATCTTTTTGTAAAACTTCTTTTGCAGCCTTACAATCAGATCTTAATAAAAATTTCTTTGAAAATAGATCATCTTGAAATTTAGTAATACATAAAACAATGGCTAAAACTTCTTTTTTAATAGTACTGTAATTTAGTTGTGCCGGATTCCAGGTTCCAGAATAATATCTAACCACTTGTTCTAGGGACGACTCGGGTAATCTTTGTTTTAATATTCCTCCAAATCCTAAATCAGAGGAATCAGTTTCTACAATAAGAAAAGCTTGGGGATCTGGGATTCCTAAGCAGGGTAGTCTTTTAATTAGTTGCTTAATTTGTCTAATACTTTGACTCATGGTATCATCCCATGGGGGAGGATTCTTCTTAAGTCTTTTGTACAAAGGTAAACAAATGATCCTAATGTTGGGAATAAAGTCAGCCACATAATTTACACATCCTAAAAATCTTTGTAATTGAGTTTTATCTTTTAATTCATCTGGGAATTTATCTCCAAATTCTATAGCTCTACTAATGGGAGTAATAGTTCCTTGATATATGTTGAATCCTAAAAATCTCACATTAACTTGGAATAATTTCATTTTTCTGGCTGATAAAACTAATCCATTGTTTTTAATGATTTCAAAGAATTTCTCTAAGTGGTCAAAATGTTCATTTAGAGATTTGGAAAATACTAATATGTCATCTAAATAGACAATAGAAAACTCTTGATAATCATTTAATATATCATTCATAATGTGCTGGAATTCACTAGGAGCATTTTTTAGTCCTAGGGGCATTACATTCCATTCATAATGACCGAAGGGGACTACAAAAGCAGTTTTATATTTATCCTTTTCTTCTAATTGAATTTGATAATATCCTGACTTTAAATCAAATTTAGAAAATATGATTGAATTAGATAATCGTCCTATTAAATCCTTTTTATTAGGAATGGGATATCTAATCCATTGAAGCACTTTATTTAAGGGTTTATAATTAATAACTAATCTGGGAGCACCTCTCTCTAATTCTCCCGGATTATTGACATAAAATCTTGTACAACTCCAAGGAGATTTACTGGGTCGAATTAATTTTTTATCTAAATAATCTTTAATTTCCTTTTTACAATATTCTAAATATTGCTGATTCATTTGAATTGGTCTTGCCTTTGTGGGTATAGACCTTTCATTAAAGCTTGGTTCATAAGGTAATGATACAATATGCTTCTTCCTATCCGAAAAGGCATTGGGATGTTCGGAACATATTTCTTTTTCAAAACGTTGCTGTAATAGAATAATTTTGTCTTTTATATTTGGCTTAACTACACATTTGGTCCCTTACGTTTATTTTAGGTTTCAATTTGGTCCCTTACGTTTAAAAAGTATCAATTTGGTCCCTTACGTTTATTTTAAGTTTCAAGTTAGTCCTTTCCGTTAGTTTTGCCACTAACACCGTTTGAACAGTACACGTGTCAGCGTGTCCAAGTGCCACGTGTCAGTCCACGTATGCAAATTGACTGCCACATGTGACAAAATTGACGGAAAGGACGAACTTGAAACCTAAAATAAACGTAAGGGACCAAATTGATACTTTTTAAACGTAAGGGACCAAATTGAAACCTAAAATAAACGTAAGGGACCAAATGTATAGTTAAGCCTTTATATTTTTAGATTCTAATTGGCTTTCTATCCTTTTATATTGAATTTCTTTATTTAGCATATTAATATGTTTTTTCTTTTGAGAAATTAAATTAATTGTGGATGTAGAAAGGTTTTGAACAGTATTTAAATCTTTAATTCTGGGTGCTTCAAAAAATCTAAATATAACTTCCCTTCCCAGGGCGTTTGAAGTGATAGCTTCATGAGAAACTGTAAAAGGGTATAATAATGAAAGAAACGGTGTTCCTAAAATAATATGTTGATGTATATTTTTTACTAATAAAAAATGAGTTTTATAACAAACATGATCTATACAGATCTTAGCATCTGTTAATTTATACTGAACTTGTAATTTATGGCCTCCTGCACCACTTAATCCTTGCAAAGTTTTTTCATAAAATTTTGTAGGTATTAATCCTTCTTGGATACAGTTCATGTCTGCACCAGAATCTATTAATGCTACTAGATCGAATCGTTGATCTTTAACAAGCAAAGTAATTGGACAAAGCCATTTATGTGTATCATTCTATTTAGAGTGGCAATATAGGGGGGATTATCCATATCTTGTTTCATATTTGAAGTTCCAACTTCGTTATTTATAATTTGTTTTCCCTTTAATTCTAAGTATTTAACTTCTAGCTCTAAATCTTTTACCTTTAATAAATCTATTTCTTGTTTCATGAGAGAGATTTCATTTTGTAAATCTTTAATAGTTATTGGGGGAGTAATAATAGGTTTAAATCTATTCATGATTTCTTTAAATTCTATTTTTTGAACGGTATTTTTGTTCTTTTCTTCCTGATCTATCATGTTTTTAATTTGTAACATAAATTCTTCCTTTTGTGAAGATTCAGGCATATCTCTTAATATACTTATTAAGGTAGTAGCTTGATCACTAGTAATTACATTTATACCTTTAATACATTTATCGCAAGTACATAATTCAGCTCCTAAACAACAATCTTCTTCAGAACTAATTTCTGACTCGGAACTAGTTAATATTTGGTTAAGGTCATCTTCTTCATAAGAAGATTCTTCAGAGCTAATAGATGAAGTATCATTTAACATAATATCCCTTAATACATTAATAAGATTTTCTTTTAACTGATCACTGATGTCTAATTTATGTATTTCGTTAATTTTTTGTTTAACACGGCAAGTGTTTGCATAATGACCAAAACGCCCACACTTAAAACATTTAATATCAGATTTATCATTCTGAAATGTTTTCTTCTTTCCTTTAGATTTATAAGATTTGTCCCCAGAGGGTTCTTTATTTTTTCTGTAATGATTTTTCCGTTTTTTATAAGGTTTATAATTGCTAGAGGTTTTTGTGTAATTTTTTCTAGCCTTTTTACTAGGGGCTCTAATGGGCTCTATTCCAAATTGTTCACAAAATGACCCTAATTCTTTTTTACTTTGAGTTACCTCAGATTTAATTTTATTCTGAATTTTAAAATCTGTACAAATTCCTATTCCAGTTTCTATAATTTGGCTAGATATTTGTCCAAAAGTTAATATAGAGTAAGGAATAACTCCATTACTCTTAGCTTTAATGGCCATTCTAACCTTTTCTGCTAGTAATCTAGGTAATCCTGCTATAAATCGTTCTTTCCAATAATCAGCACCACCATCAGGTCTATTACATAATTTTGATAAAAACATATCTTTATACCAACGATAATCACTCATTGTAGGACAATAAAGGTTTGCTAATTGATCTGCAGCTCTATCCTGTATTTGAGCTGGATCTCCTACAAAGTGTTTGGTAATTGTATATAATAAAGTATTTACAGCATCTTCATCTCCTAAGACGCCTGTTGTTGGATTTAATTTTTTAGCTTCTAAGATAGCATGTTTTTCTTCAGGACTAATTATATTATCCCACCATCCTTTTAATTGTCCAGTAAAACCAGTAATTATTAATATAGCAGCTTTTTTATCTGAATTTTCACCTATTGATTTAAAAGCTGTAGCTGCCATGGTCATCTCTTGAATGGTATTTAATATATTTTGTTCACTATGTCCATCTATGTTCCATTCTATAATTGAATTACCGCTGTAAGAGCTGGCAACCATGTCTCTAGCTTCTTCAAATTGAAGATCCGGAAAACTAGGTCTAGGATAATAGTTTCTCGTTTTTCCTTGGTAACCCATGTGTTTTCTAATTCTATTAATTTCAGAATTATCCTCATTCTTCTAATATGTTTACTTGTGCTTTTGCTTTCCCATTAATAGATAAATCAGATAATTTCTTCATAAGATTATCTACTAATTCATCTTTTCTAGGCCCTAATTTGACTTCGCTTAAATCCTTCTCAGGGACATTAATCAATTTGTATATAGGTCTTTGCGGATCTAAAGGAAAATCCTTGTAAGACTCTATTTTATTATTTGTAAGAGGAGTATGAGACATCTGAGTCTCTACTCTATCTAACTGATCTGCTATGGTGCTTAATATGGTATTTGAAAAATTCAGCTGAGACTGAACTTTTCCTATATCAGCATTTTCTGGTGATTTATAGGGATAAGCTTCTAAGGGTACATTATGACTTTCTATCTTAATGGCTTCTAATGGAGGATGAACAGATTCAACAGTTTTATTGGTTAATGTTGTCCATTTTTTAGCAGTTTTTGTAGTAACATTCAAATAATTTGTTTGTATGAAAGGATTAATTATTTTTTGTTCTATACAATATTCTTCAAACCAAGTGAAGAAATAGACATTAATTCTTTTATTTCTAATATAGTCATAAAATCTTTTAAGATAATAAGCAGTTTGTATTTTCTCAAAAGTACCAAAGTACCAATCTCTTTTTTCTTTATTATAATCCGCTTCAAAGTCTTCTCTAATCCAAGCTTTATTTATTTCAAACTCTTCTTCTAATTCTATAACATTAAGAATTTGTGAGGCAGTAGGAGACATAGGAGGAGAATCATTTCTTCCCTCAGTCTCATATATAGGTTGGGGAATATTAGGAGTAAAATCAACTCCTGCTAAATTAATATTAATGGTAGAATCTATAGATCTTCTAGAGCTTGTACTAGCTCTACTACTAATAGGTTCTTCAATCCTCATGGATTGACTTCTATTCATTCTGATCCTAATGCTACCATCATTTTCTAATATATATTGTCTAGGTTGTCTTGATTCTAATTTTGGGGGAGGCATTATATCCTGTAATATCCATTCTTCTGGTAATTTTTGTCTTAAGTCAGAAGCCTTTAATCTTTTTGGTGTAGTAATATCTGATCGTCTTAAATTAACTTCAACAATAATGGTTTCGTTCTTCGGCGAACTTCTAATTGCTTTGAAATTGTAATTAATATTTGAAACTTTATATTTAATTCTATGACATACATCTATATTGGCAACTCCTTCATTAAATAAGCCATCCATACATTGAATATTAATTACTAATGATGTAGGTGTGAAACTATCTGTTAAGTTCATAGAGTAATTAGGATAACAGTTAAAATAAACTGGTCCATCATTTAAATTTGATTCAAGAATAGCTATTATAGATTCAGGAAACGTTTTAATTCTGCTGTCCCTTAATACCAGTAATATTGGAGTATTTAATCCTAATTTATGTAGAGGTTTTACCGCAACTTGAATTAATCCTAAATGAATATACCGAAAGCCTTGTTTTATATGTTCTTCTAGTAATTTTTCATTTAATAGATTAATAGTTTCCCGTTGATGAGTTATAGATTTTGATGATTCTATAGTTTGAGTAATACTATGTGCTCTAAAGTTGTCAAACATACTTGATTTATAAATCTTTTTATAACTGATTTCAGGTAGTTTCCAATTCTGTAATTTGTTTTCAATTTCAGCTATTTCTAATTCATGGTTTTGATATCTATCTTGGTCACTTCTAGCTTCTAATTCTTGGGGTGATAATCCAGAAGTAACTATGGCACGATCTCTCCTAGAAGATCCTAGTTCACTTAAAGTTCTAAGTATTCTAGACATACTTCTTGTTTTCTTTATTTTTATTTTCCTTTCTTAACGGGAACACCAACGGACTCAAAAGGTTGCAGGAACACCACTTAACTCCTCTCCTGGGATTTTAACGGGCTTACCAACACAACTATCCGGGCTTACCAACGCTAGAAAATAGAAAAAACAAATAAGAAAATAAGGAGCAAATCTTAGTTTACGAAAAACCTTGAAATAAACTTAAATTTCTAAGAGACCTCGAAGTGACCAAGATAGATAGTCCTTTAATTATTAGAGCTTTATAATTCTTGGTGTGATAATAGTCCTTTAATTTTAAAGATCGCTTCAGATAATTTAATTACAGGACAATGTCCAGCTTTATTCTTAATAAAATTCCAAATTCCATGGATTTGGAGGTGGTCTTTGAAGATTTCAAAAGATCGGTTTAATATTCCGATCCTAGAAATAAACTTTTTCTTTAAATGGTGGAATAAAATGTCCCCAGAAGATGTTCAAAATATTGTTAGCAGTATTAATAGTTCAATTCAGGAAGATAAATCCTAGAAAGGTCAAGATGCTACTCAATTCTCTCTAGATCAAATGAAGAGCTATTTCCAAAAGAAATATCCCAATGAATCTGAAGACGAGATTATGACCAGGACTCTTGATCATATGAAATCCCAGTTTTTGAAAACATTTCCTTCATGCAAAGAAGATACAATGTCGACATCTTCTCAGGGCTCAATGGACATCCTAGCAGGAGAATCTCAATCTCCCACTCCAGAAGATTTCTGGGACAGTCTCATAGAAGCAGTGGCTCAAGGGAAGAGGACACGTGGTTAATTTTCTCCCGTTAAGAAAAATTTATTTCAAAGAAGCAAATGATGCTGCCGACAAATTACACTACTTTATAAAAAGTTGTTTGTTTTATGTTATAATTTTCTTTTTCTGTTTCAAAGTTAATAATTGTGTCGATGGGGCCCTCAGTGTACCCGGCATTATTAACTTTTGTCGTTTGTTTGTATTATTAATTTTGTCGTTTTTATTTACTGGTTGCTTTAGGTAAGAAGCACCTTTTACCGGAACAAATAGTGTTCCATATTTCCCTATAAAAAGGGAATTTGTTTAGAGAAGGAGGCACCACTTTGTAAAATAACTCTTTCGTTATATTAGAGAAATAAAACCATTTCCTACTGTATACACCGCTGCGACGCACTGTAGCACTTTTGTCTTATTCTAAATATATACTTGCTACATACATTGAATATATATATATATATATATATATATATATATATATATATATATATATATATATATATATATATATATATATATATATATATATATTTTCGTTAATCAATTTAATTCATAAAAATTATTAACAAAATAGACATTAAAGACATGTTTACAAATTATGAAAAGGTTGAAAGCATCTCACTAAAATATTTGTTTGCTCTAATAATAATAGGAAGAAAAAAAAAAAGCAACACTCACATTCTCAATTGTTTGCAAGTGCTAATTGTATATCTGATACTCCTTGTACTCCTTAGTCAGACGTCTAGGATCCTTCGTCCACAATAACCTCGACCATCCTCCTCCTCCTTGTTGTTCTTCCTCTTTCTTTTTCTGGTTTTGCTCAACTGAGCTATCTAAATGAAAGAATTGAAAAAGAATGGTAACGGTATACTACAATTGTAGTAAGCTAATTAAGCTATATTGACTATATATGTTGTAGTTAATATGTCTAGTGTATGTTTTTGTGATTTTCTTGGGTCTATGTCTATTTGCTATATATATTGATATGGAAATTGGACCGTTGCCAATGAGGTGACAAAATGATTATATGATTTATGAGTAACGGGAAGGAATAGTTTTTTCTTGACTAAAAGGCTAGGGAAGGAATAGTTGTATAGCCGTTGGGATGTAAAAGGGCATAATCATTTTACAATATATAGCCCCATTTGGATTTTAATTTTATAATACTGTTATGGATTTTATATAAGACTACTGTATAACGTTACCGTTTGGATATAATTATAATTATTTTAGAATTTATGGCTCCGTTTGAATTTCTATTTTCTCAATTGAAAAGTATATATATGACGACACAACATTACTATTCATGACTCTTTGAACTATTTTCAAAAGGTCTATCGCTTTTGGTGCTAGAAAGCCAAAAGTGTTAAATGCCAACGGTATAAAAAACGTGTCGATTGTCAGAACACATTTTATCATATTTGACCATTTTGCTTGAAGCTGCTTTGAGAGCTGCCCGTGCCATAGTAAAATCCCCAACTCTCAGTCCCACAATTGGGGAAACTTCAATCAAATCTACACAAACATGTTTTCCTCCCACCATCCATACAGCAGAACATCTGCAGGGCGAAGTGCATATATAATTTAACCCCTAAATTTCACAATTCCTAATTTATATTCCACCAAATCTAAAATTCCTATTGATTCAAGCCGAAAAATAGAGATAATGGGCGGTGATTCTATGTGTACAACAATGGCAGAGAGTGTCTGACAACATGCGTGAGAGCGTGACAGTGGCGTGGCGAAGGCAACGACGACGATAGTGATGGCGATTTTTTGTGGGAACAGAGAAGGTAAAATGGAAAGAATATGAAAGTGAAACAAGTTAATAGGAAAATGAAAGTTTTTTAATTTTCTTTTTCAAATATATCGAATTGGTTCTTGCCTACTTGGACATGAGTTGTTGTCACACCCACATCATACATTTTCAATACACGTACTTTTTTTTTTTACCAAAAAAAAAAATTATGAGTGAAAATTTAGAAACAATTTTGCTCATTTCCTCAAAAATAAGCACAAAACCACAAGGTGAATATAAATATAACACTTCAGTGGAGTGGTCGAATGTAAGAAAGACATTACCAGAAAATGCCATTGATGGACATGTATTATATACTTTTAAATATATTTTGATTTCGTAAGGGGATGTAGCTCACATGGTAGAGCGCTCGCTTTGCATGCGAGAGGTACGGGGTTCGATACCCCGCATCTCCATTTTTGATAATTGTTTTGGACTAATTTTTTTAAGTGCTTAATTGTATGAGATTTTATACATACATTTCTAACTTGAGCCTCTAATGTGATGCGATAGGTTGCTTCAGAAGCTCTATATGCACAACAAGTTAGTTGCTCACACGAATTTAAAGCAGATTCTGAGATTGAAACTTGAAAGAACATTAAAAATCCTAAGAAGATTTCCAAAGGGAACATCCATCCCCTAATAAAGGACACTATTGAAGATATGCTTGAAGAAGAGGAGATAGAAAAGAGCTTGTTAAAGAAGCATAGCAGAATCAAGCAGAGCAGGAAGGAGTCATGTGATGTGGCCATTGCCAATGATAGGGAAGAAGATACTATGTTGTTTTTGAACCAAATACTGCACAACTTAAATTTAAGCATATATATGATGTTTTAAATTAGGTAAACTCATTGGAACCTAATTCCATTGCTACATGAAATGAGTTAAACTCATTGGAACCTAATTCCATTGCTACATGAAATGAGTTAATAGAGAATTTTTGGCTAAGTATTTCCATCCCGTCAAAGAATGCAAAGATGATTAACGAAATCACATCATTTAGGCAAAGAGAGGACGAATCATCGTTTGATCCTTGTAAAAGATTTATGAAATTGACAAGTCATACACGTAGGGTTTTGCACTAATTGAGAGCATCACTGCATCCAACATATTTCTTGATGAGGGTGTTAAAGTTAACCCTCATGGATATGATCTCTTTCTTATCACTTGTTACTTACGACTGTGTGTACTTGCACTGTGGCTAATACCCAAGGCATAGAAGAAGCATTTTCTACGGGCTCCCGAAACCACCAGCCACCCTGAACTAATTCATAATGAGCCCACCAACTTCCTGGCATGATGCCCACGGTTAAAAACCACCGATATGTCAAGTACTAGGAATCAAATTCAGGTTCTTCTAAACGATTCGTCTTAAGAGAATTTCATCAACCGTTAAGTCGAATTTTAAATAGATACTGATAGCTTGTCCAAGAATTTATTTATTTTTTATTTGGAACAAATTTCTTTATTTCTATGGATTAGACAAGTTCAAGACTTGACCACTAAACAATCCTCGCATCAAAGACCAACTCACAACAAGTTTTAGACTCATTTACATACATTTATACTAAAAAAAAAAAACATTTTTTTTTTTTACAATTAAGCTTATTCGTCTTTGAAAGCATAATTTATTGTCATATTAATCTTTGAATATATTGAAATTACAAACACATTCCTAATTTTTTTTTCTAATTTTAGACTACATTGACTAAGGAAAAAACCAATCGTTAGTTGGTTCAGTGGTGATTGGCGTTAAACTTGGTAGGGAGGACCTCGGTTTGATCCCCGCAACTGCGATCGGGAGAGGGCTGAAACCACTTGATGCCAGAACTTAGCCCCGAACCAGATTCAACTAGTGGTGAAAAACAAAAAAAAATTGACTAAGGAAAAATACATTTGAAGAGGATTAAATTGACTAATTTGAGGAACAAAGTGACCGATAAAAGATACATTTATATAAATATGGCTAATACTACGATGACCACCTTCACAACGAGTTATACTTTAGGGATAAAAATAATGTTTGTCCTAAAAGATATTTAGAAGTTAGGACGCATGACATGAAGGTTGGCTTGGTGTAGGTTGTGTTATAAGTTGGGATTAGGACAAGTCTAGTGAAACTGAAAATAGTGAATAGTACACAAAATCAAAAACAGCCACACTTGTGAGGTGAGCAACAAAACAAACACACTTTCCTTCCACCATTTCATTTACAAAGTAACTAACTCATCACAAACAAATTCAACTAACTTCAATTCCATTTCTTCATCCAATCAATCAATGGTTTCTTCTGTTTCTGCTTCTCACCTCTGTATTTCAACAATCATACTACAAAGAATCACCTTTGTATTCCAAAAATCTTATTGTTGACTAAAATAAAAACCACAAGCTATGTTCAAATCATACTACAAAGAATCAAACTTAAAGCACAATACAGACCCTCAAAAAGAAAGATAGAGGCACTACTACCAAGAGCTACTAGAGAAAACAAAACCATTTCACAACACAGTAGATTACATACAACAAATAGAACCTCCTACACCCAAACAATCCATATACTCTATATAAATAAAAAAATTTAAGTTGTTTAGTATTTGGTTCAAAAACAATATAGTATCTTCTTCCATATCATTGGCAATGGCCACATGAGTCCTTCCTGCTCTGCTTGATTCTTGCTATATATGCTTCTTTAACAAGTTCTTTTCTATCTCCTCTTCTTCAAGCATATCTTCAATAGTGTCCTTTAGGAATGGATGTTCCCTTGGAAAGCTTCTTAGGATTTTTAATGTTCTTTCAAGTTTCAATCTCAGAATCTGCTTTAAATTCGTGTGAGCAACTAACTTGTTGTGCATATAGAGCTTCTGAAGCAACCTATCGCATCACCACTATAGATTAGAGGCTCAAGTTAGAAATGTAAAATCTCATACAATTAAACACTTAAAAAAATTAATCCAAAAATATATCAAAAATGGAGATGCGGGGTATCGAACCCCATACCTCTCGCATGCAAAGCGAGCGCTCTACCATGTGAGCTACATCCCCTTACAAAATTAAAATATATTTAAACGTATATGATACATGGTAATGTCTTTCTTACATTCGACCACTCTACTGAAGTGTTTAATTTTCTTTAAAGAGAGTGCACGACTTGCAGCGATATATACAAACTAGCAGGACACCCGTGCGTCCGCACGGGAGTCGCGGCGTTGCCGCTCCTCACTTGGTAAGATGAAAGGATATAATATTTGTGTTCTGGACTGGGCCAATGGCTAACCCAATCCCTTCTGCCCGACATTTTGGGCAGAACCCAATAAGGGGAGACTTCCCCGACACGTCAGCCAATGACGAGTCCTGCTCGACTTAACAGATTAGCACCACGTTAACCACGTGCCCATACATCCGCGCATATTGATCCGTTTCACCGTAGCTTAACAGCTAAGCAGCACGTTTAGCACGTGCTCCTTTATCCAACCACATCCGTCACGGAGCCTATCCTTTACCCGCGAATAGCGGAACGGCTCCAACCAAGATAGAGGCAAATAACGGCCTTCCCCTACGATACAGGGACTATCTTGGCAGTTGAGTCTATTGGGCCGGTTATCCCGGCCCAACAGACCAACCTTTGGCCCAGCGCTGGGGGCACTATATAAGCTCTCATAGACAGGAGAGCCAGGTATTCTGAATCATTCTATACCTTACTTTCTCTCTCTTCTCTTGTATCTCCCTTGTTCTCTTTGCTGACTTAAGCATCGGAGCACCTGCAGGTACAAACCCCCCCTTCGGTGTGGAAGCTTGCTCAACGGACCGGCCTCAACCTTTCTGATCAACAGGTTAGATCAATTTGGTAAAAAAAAATAGAAAAAGAACAATGGTAAAACCATCACAAAAAAACTTCAGGTCTCCGTATTAATTTAGGAATATAAATATAGATAATGTAGAAATTATGAAGAAAAAAATAGGCTACCTTATTAATATATTAGTAAAAACATAGGTGTTGAAAAATCACAAAAAAAAACTTATGTCCATGTATTAATATATGAGTATAAATATAGTCCCGTAAAAATTATTAAAAAATAGGCAATCATATTAAAATGTTAGTGAAAATATAGGATAGGTCTCGCAACAGTCATCAAAATAATTAGGTCATCGTATTAAATATGAGTATAACCAGAAAAATTGTAAAAAAAAATAGACAACTTAATTTTTATTTTATTTTTGTTTCAAACAACTTAATTAATATATAATTAAAAGTATAAGTCCCGTAGAAACCACACAAACAAAAAAGTTTCCATATTAATATATGAGTTTAAATATAGGTCCCGCAGATGTTATAAAAGAATGAGCAAACTTATTAATATGAGTAAAACACATAGGTTCCCATGTACCAAAAAAAAAACACATAGGTCCCCAGAAATCACACAAAAGATTAGGATCTCGTATTAATATATAATTACAAATATAGGTCTAAAAAAATAGTAAAAAATTGAAAACTTCACTTAATAACATAAAATAGTAATTTATTGGGAAGTAGATTAAAAGATTAAAAAAATAGAAAGATATAATATTTGGTAAAAAAAATAGAAAAAGAACAATGGTAAAACTATCACAAAAAAACCTTATGTCTCCGTATTAATATTTGAATATAAATGATAATGTAGAAATTATGGAAAAATAGGTTACCTTATTAATATATTAGTAAAAACATAGGCCTTGTAAAAACCACCAAAAAATTAGGTCCCTGTATTAAATATATGAGTATAAATATATCCTTTTAAAATTATTAAAAAATAGGTAACCTTGTTAATATGTTAGTGAAAATATAGGTCTCACAAAAATCATCAAAATAATTAGGTCACCGTATTAAATATGAGTATAACCCGTAAAATTGTAAAACAAAATAGGCAACTTAATTAATATATAAATAAAAGTATAAGCTCCGTAGAAATCACAAAAAAAAAGTTTCCATATTAATATATGAGTATTTTATAGGTTTCGTATATGTTATAAAAGAACGGACAAACGTATTAATCATATTAATATGAGTAAAAAACATAGGTCCCGCATAAATCACACAGAAGATCAGGTTATCGTATATTAATATATGAGTATAAATATAAGTTCACAAAAAATAGTTAAAAACTGTAAATTTTATTAATAAGAGTAAAAGCATAGGCCCTGCGTACGTGTATGATATAAACTGTTGTTGTTTTGTTTGGCACACCTTGTGCCAATCAGGACTCATTATTAATAATAAAATTCATTTTAGTTTGTTAAAAAAAAAACACAGGCACCGCAGAAATCACACAAAGGATTATATCCTTCTGTTAATGCATGAGTATAAATATATGTCAAGAATGAGCAACCTTATTAATATATTAATAAAAAAAATATATGGCTCGTAAAAATGAACAAAATAATTAGGTTCTTGTATTAATATTTGATCTAGTATAACCCGTAAAATTATAAAAAAATAAACAACTTTATTAATATATGATTAAAATTATAAGTCTCGTACAAATAAAAAAAAAAAAGTTATCTTATTAATTGATGAGTATAAATATATATAATCCTACATAAATTATTAAAGAACATGAAATCTTATTAATAAGAGGAAAAACATATGCCACTTTTTGCTTTTTCATAGCCGCCCCACAACAACAACATAGTAAACCCTACTTTTTGCTTTTTATTCTTGTTCATCTTTCAAAGAGGGGTGATTTTGGATCAATTTTGATCTAAAATCACCCCTTTTTGATTGTTTTATATATTTTTTTATTTAAAGGCTTTAATGCAGTTTTGGTCCCCCTATTTTCAATTTCTTGAAGTTTTGATCCCCTATTTTAAAAACCAACTTTTTGGTCCCCCTATTTTAATTTTTCTTGAGTTTTGATCCCCGCTCCATTTTAGGGTCAATTTTGATGACATGTCAAGGTCATTAATGACATGACATTGCACATTTGGCAAAAACATTATCCATGTCATCAATTTGGTATTTATCTTGTTTTATGGATTAATGTTTGTTCTTCATTTATTTTCTGCAACTCAATATTAAAAATATGATCTTCCACTCTTTGGGTTTTAGGGTTTGTTGTTGTGGATGAAACTTATTTTGAAGGAAGGGTTAATAGTAATGGAGTGAATGATGGTGGTGATAGAAACATATGACGAAGGATGGCGATGGCGTTGAAGATATGATTAAAGAGAGGGATAAAAAATATCAATCACTAATTAATATATTTAACTTTTTTTTATAGATTCTTTTAATTTTCTTAATATTTAAAATATATTTATTGAAATGGAAGAAAAAGTTTAATGACATGAATATTGTTTTGGCCAAGTATGTCATGTCATTAATAATCTTGACATGTCATCAAAATTGACCATAAAATGGAGTGGGGGACCAAAACTCAAGAAAAATTAAAATAGGGGGACAAAAAAGTTGGTTTTTAAAATGGAAAATGCTAAACAATGCCAAATATAGTAATATCACATTGAAGTTTGTGCAGTCAACGCCTCGAAAGTGTAAACATTGTTATTTTAAATTTTAAAATTTCCTTTTTTGGTTTCCTTAACCAGTGCCCCGGGGGCACCGGTTAGCATCACCCTTTTAAAATAGGGGGATCAAAACTTCAAAAAATTGAAAATAGGGGGACCAAAACTCCATTTAAGCCTTATTTAAATAAATGATTTTTCACACATTCTTATGTTTCATTTGAGTTTTCTTTTGTTGTTCTTGTATGATGTTGTTTTAATCCCGTCTTAGTGCAGAGTTTTTTTGTCTTGAGTTCGCGTCTTGGTACGGTGTCCGGTTTAATTCCGTTGTAGTACAATGTTTGTTTTGTTCAGATTTGCTCCGATTCAGATTCAGTGCAGATTCACACGTACTCTACTTACTTGAATAAATGAATATTGTTTGTTGTTAGTCTAAAAAAAAAGAAAAACATAGGTCCCGTAGAATTCACACGAAAGATTATGTCCCCATATTAATATATGACTATAACTCGTAAAATTATAAAAAAAAAATAAACAACTTTACTAATATATGAGTAAAAATATAAGACCCGTAGATATATCCATAAAAATTAGGTTCCCGTATTAATTTGAATATAACCCGCAAAATTATTTTAAAAAAATAGGCAACATAATATTTTAGTCCTTTTTTTTCTCCATTAATTTTCTTCCGCATAGAAAAATCTCATAAGAACGAAAGTCATATCTTTCTTATTATATCTTTCTTGTGTGATTTGTTTATGGTTTTGTTTCTCTGACTCTTTGTAAACTTTTGTAGTCTACCTCGGTACGTCTTGTGTTGGGGAGGTTTTCTATGTTACTATATCTCATTTTGGTTTGTTAAAAAAAATATTAGTCCTTATATCAAAAACAAAAAATCTTAAAAAAAAAAAAAACTTCTAAAAAATGTCATTTATTTTTCAACTATTTTCAACTTTGTATTTAATTTTTACTGTTTTTTTTAAACTAAATGTATCATTCACGCGCAACTGTAGAGAATAATCCTCTTGAGGTAACTGACAATTTTTATTGTTTTTGTCTCACCTTTTTTTTACGGGAGTTTTTCAGTTTTTCTCCCACCATATTCTTGTATTAAATTAATTAAATTTATTTAGTTGAACTACAAATTGAAAATTAACTTAATTAAATATTGGATTGAAGTCCATAAATCAAGTTGAGTGAATCTAAAATAACGAAACATAAACAATAAATGATAAAATTACACTAAAGAAAGGGTTGGACTCAAATAAAATATCATAAATAAATGGAAACAACACCATGTACCTCTATATCTACTATATAAGAAAAGAAGGTACATATGAAATCCCTAATTTGCCCCTTTTTTATTTTTTGACACATAATCAATTCAGGGTTATTTTGTGTCTTTATTAAAAAAAGTTAGTAGAAAAATGCTAAAAAATTTCTTAGTAGGAATCGAACCCTTAACCTTTTAGTTACACTTCTTATTAGATTTACCACTAAGCCATATGCTAAAAAATATAACAAATTAATTCATATGTACCTTCTTTTCTTATATAGTAGATTAGAGACCATATATATTCACCTTGTGGTTTTGTGCTTATTTTTGAGGAAATGAGCAAAATTGTTTGTAATTTTTTTTTTTTGGTAAAAAAAAAAAAAGTATGTGTATTGAAAATGAGAGCGGCTTTGCTCCTTTTCTATTAGCTCCTTTTAGTCCTTTTCTTCTTATGGATGTGTGACATGTGGCAAACTTTAATCTAAAGGCTGGTATTAAAAACTTAAAATTAAATAGAAGAAACAAAATTGAAACGGCGTTTCCATCTACCTCCCTCGGTTTTTCTCATCGCCGTCAATGTTGCACCGTCGCCGCCTCTCACCGTTTGTCACAGTGGCAACGCACTTCAAGGGGAATTTGATTTTCTGTGATTCAGAATATTGCAACAAAGGGGAATTTGATTTCTTCTTTCAATGTTAGTAACAATAATTCTTCTATAAGATTCTTAAATTATTCTTCCAGTGACGTTGACATGAGATTTGCTCCGGCGGCGAGGCGATGGAGATGTAGAAGTATGTTTCGAACGGGGCTAGAATGGTGAGCGTCGCTGCTGGGACAGATGGAGCAAAGCAGCGGCGAGAGCTATAGAAGTTAGGAGAAGAAGAGGCAGCGCGATGCTAGGAGAAGGTGAAAAACATTTCAAATCTTTTTTTTACTGAACAATAATATAATACACAAATAATATAGTATAGCCTTATAATCTCAACCGTTCCTTTCCTTTTTCCCACATGTCATCCATCTGATCAATAAAAGGAATAAATGGAGCTAATAGAAAAGGAGCAAAGTTGCTCTCATTGAAAATGGAGTTAGGATCCTCTCCATTTCCAATTCTTTCCATTTCCTCCATTATTATATAGTTTTGAGAATATAAATGCAAAAATGCAAAAAAGTACGTGTATTGAAAATGGAGTTAGGATCCTCTCCATTTCCAATTCTTTTCTTATATAGTAGATTAGAGACCATATATATTCACCTTGTGGTTTTGTGCTTATTTTTGAGGAAATGAGCAAAATTGTTTCTAATTTTTTTTTTTTTTGGTAAAAAAAAAAAGTACGTGTATTGAAAATGGAGTTAGGATTCTCTCTATTTCCAATTCTTTCCATTTCCTCCATTATTATATACTTTTTTTAATGTATGATGTGGGTGTGACAACAACTCATGTCCAAGTAGGCAAGAACCAATTCGATATATTTGAAAAAGAAAAATAAAAAACTTTCGTTTTCCTATTAACTTGTTTCACTTTCATATTCTTTCCATTTTACCTTCTCTATTCCTGCCAAAAATCTCCATCACTATCGTGGTCGCTGCCTTCGCCACGCCACTGTCACCAGGGACGGAACCAGAAAAAATCATTGGGGGTGGCGGAAATATTTTTAATATATACGAGTAGGTTAGGATGAATCGAATCATCGGCTTCCCTCTTCTTATTTTTTTTGGTCAAGTAAGCTTCTCTCCTTAAAGAACGATGAAAAATATTTTCGAGTTACCATACTTCAACGGCAATTATTTTTAAAACACAATTCTAGTTCATGGCGAGAATACATTATAAAATATTATTTTTTGTTTATTGCATAAAGTAATGTAGTCAACTGAATTTTTTTAAAATAATGTAGACTAATTTGAGGACTAACAATATCACTTTTTGTTTGTCAAAAAAAACACAATATCACTTTTTGTTAAAAAAAAAAAAATCAAAATTGAGTCTATTCTTATAAACTACAGTACAATATTATATAGAGAACCAAAATTATCATTAAAATTTAATATGGATTAAATTTGAAAGAACATAATTTTTGAAAGGCTAAAAACATATTTAGCCTTTTTTTTCTTTTACTAAAATAAATTAGCCTTTCTCTATTATTACTTCCAAATATGGACAGGTACTCCGTATTTAATTAAGTTAAATGCTTGATATTTTACTAAAAGAAACTAGACTCTAAGTGAATATGACAAGACTTGATGAACAAGTGGGTTTTTTTTTTTTTTTTGACAGTAAAAAGTTTATAGCATTTCATTATTTAGAATGTTAACAATACAAGTGGGTATATCAATGAAAAGGTGGAAACTAGCTATAGAAGTGGCCACCCTTGCTAGAGCATGAGCAACCTCATTGGCTTGTCTCCTAATAAACTCAACACTAGAGTTTCTAAAATAAGTTTTGTGCAAACGAACACAATCTCTAATAACATCACCAAGCTCAGACACATTATTGTGCTTAGTATGAAAGCTTGTAACAACATTCTTGGAGTCTAGTTCAAAGTCCACATTTTCTAGCTGCAAATCATGAACCCATTTCAGAGCGCTAAGCAAACCAAGAGCTTCACCAATATCAGTATCTGTGATGGGTGACATCCATTCAGTTTTGGCTAGAACAAATTGTCATTGATCATCTCGTATACACATTCCTATTCCAACTTTATTCTGCCGAACAGAGAACGAAGCATCTATGTTACACTTGTACCGCCCTGTATGCGGCTTTTGCCAACGAGTTTCAGTTACTTGTTGTTGCTGCATACAGTTCCGTTGCTTGTATTGTTGCGCATTACTCCAGTCCAATAATAAGTTGGTGGTTCTGTCACAAACTACATGAGTTGGTTCAATTTTATTCCTCCACACCCTATTGTTTCTTTGTTGCCAAATGCTCCATAACAACGTTGAATGCTCTGAGTTAAAGACCTGCAAAAGAGAAAAGATGATATCTGCTATATGATTGTTAGCCTGCAAGTGTTGTTGAATAACATCTCTCCATCCAAGCTTTTGCCATATATTCTTTGCATTATTGCATAAGAAAAATAGATGAATATTATCTTCAAGCTCATCATCACAATGAACACAATTACCAGGACAATTAACACCCTTTTGGTTCAGTCGAAATTTAGTCGGAATGCAATTACTTGTTGATGAACAAGTGGGTTAGTGAGTGGATAGTACGACTAATATACCCCTCCTTTAAAAATCCAAAAGTATACACTAATATAAGTGGACCGAATGGTGCAAGGAGCAGGGTGGCAGACTATGATTTTCATTTTCAATGCAGGGGTGGCAGACTATATGTGTATATAGGGATAGTATAGGATACATATATTTGATGGGGTGGCGGCCGCCCCTTTTCAAGTGCACCTGGTTCCGTCCCTGACTGTCACGCTCTCACGCATGTTGTCACGCACTCTCTGCCATTGTTGTACACATAGAATCGCTGCCCATTATCTCTATTTTTGGGCTTGAATCAATAGGGATTTTAGATTTGGTGGAATATAAATTAAGAATTGTGAAAATTAGGGTTTAAATTAGGCACTTCGGCCTGCAGATGTTCTGCTGTATGGATGGTGGGAGAAAAACATGTTTGTGTAAATTTGACTGTTGTTTCTCCACTTGTGAGACTAAGAGTTGGGAATTTTACTATGGGACGGGCAGCTTCAAGCAAAATAGTTAAATATGATAAAATGTGCTCTGACAATCAACACGTTTTTTATACTGTTGGCATTTAACATTTTTGGCTTTCTGACACCAGAGGCAGGGGCGGACCTAGACACAAATAACTTATGGGGATACAAAAATTTAGGCACTACTTGAAAAAAAATTCATTGATAATTCAGTTGAACAACAAACAATATATGAGATTTACTAATACAACAAGTATATCCAAAAAAAGAACAACAAATCAACGAACTATAAAATTTCTTTTTTTAAAAAAAAAAACAAACATAAAAAAAACCACAAAATTTCTATTCGAATAAGAAAAAGACTATAATTGTTAAGTCATGCATATCACTATTGTTAGAGTCTTCACAAGATTCTACCTTAGACCAAAATATATAGAACACAAAATTATACTAGCATATAATTTATTTTGATAAACTAATTCAATTAGTTTATAACTTATTAATTTTTATATCAATTTTACTCGTATTATCTTACTTCAAAAAATAAAATATTATAATTATGTGATTTCATATTTATATTCCACTTGAATTGGTAATTTTACCCAATACTACAAACTCAATTACTTATTTACATTTTTTTGCCAAACAAAGTTAAAGTTAATTGTTATAAAATTAAACTATATATAGCTTAAAATAATACTTTACCTATAATGAAAGACTTGAAATCATCAATAATAGACTAGAAACTAATATTTGCACTAATACTTAAACTAATATATGTACAAGGGACTTACAGTTATCAATAATAAACTCTAAACTAATATTTACATTAATATTTGTACGAATATATATACAAAATGACTTAAAATTATTTATAAAATATTTATTTATTTATTTTAGGAAAAAATCGGGCTGGGCTGGTGTGGCTATACCTTGAAGAGGTCCGCCCCTGACCAAAGGCGGTAGACCTTTTGAAAATAGTTCAAAGGAGTCATGCATAGTAATGTTGTGTCGCTATATATATATATATATATACTTTTCAATTGAGAAAATAGAAATTCAAACGGAGCCATAAATTCTAAAATAATTATAATTATATCCAAACGGTAACGTTATACAGTAGTCTTATATAAAATCCATAACAGTATTATAAAATTAAAATCCAAATGGGGCTATATATTGTAAAATGATTATGCCCTTTTACATCCCAACGGCTATACAACTATTCCTTCCCTAGCCTTTTAGTCAAGAAAAAACTATTCCTTCCCGTTACTCATAAATCATATAATCATTTTGTCACCTCATTGGCAACGGTCCAATTTCCATATCAATATATATAGCAAATAGACATAGACCCAAGAAAATCACAAAAACATACACTAGACATATTAACTACAACATATATAGTCAATATAGCTTAATTAGCTTACTACAATTGTAGTATACCGTTACCATTCTTTTTCAATTCTTTCATTTAGATAGCTCAGTTGAGCAATACCAGAAAAAGAAAGAGGAAGAACAACAAGGAGGAGGAGGATGGTCGAGGTTATTGTGGACGAAGGATCCTAGACGTCTGACTAAGGAGTACAAGGAGTATCAGATATACAATTAGCACTTGCAAACAATTGAGAATGTGAGTGTTGCTTTTTTTTTCTTCCTATTATTATTAGAGCAAACAAATATTTTAGTGAGATGCTTTCAACCTTTTCATAATTTGTAAACATGTCTTTAATGTCTATTTTGTTAATAATTTTTATGAATTAAATTGATTAACGAAAATATATATATATATATATATATATATATATATATATATATATATATATATATAAACTTAATTCAGAGATGTCTCGGTTACTGAATAGGGCTTGGAGCAGTGTTAGTGGTAGAAGTAGTAGGTCTAACAGAACTTTAGTCCCGCCTACTTCCTCAGGTACTGAAACAACATTAAACCAAGATACTTTTCAAAATCAAGAATTAGAAGTACAAGAAATGGAAAATAAACTAATTAATTGGAATATGCCAGAGATTAAGTTAAATGAAGTTTATAAGATTAGTACCTTCGATTTTAAAAGTCAAAAAATTATACATACTCTAGAACAAGCTAGAAATGTAAAGAATAAACAAGAAACTTTTACGTTATTAGATAAAAAACTATTAGACCAACATTATAAAGATGGATTCAGATACATCCACTTGGGACTAGTTCAAGTGGCAGTAAAACCCTTACATAAACTAGGATTAAATTCACCCATATTACTAATTTTACGAGATTCTAGAATTAGAGACTTTCATGACTCTGTTATAGCCATGTTAGAATCTAATCTTAATGATGGTCCTGTTTATTTTAATTGTTACCCAAATTACTCGATGAGTTTAAATGATGAGATTACAAGTTCATCTTTAGTCATCTGCGTCCAACATCAAAATGATAACTTTACAGAAGGAATATCTAATGTAGATATTATTACTAGAATAACCTATAAGGTTACCAATGTTAACTACAATTATAAATCTTTAAGATCTACACCTAGAAATGAAACCTGTATTATAGAAGCTAATCTAAAGAAATCCTGTATAATTACCCCGAAAATATTAACCATTTCAGAATTAAAGGAGAAAATTCCAGAAGAGTGGATAATAGAAAATACTACGCAACCGGAAAAACTAGAATCAAGATCTATTAGAGATATTATTACTGATCAAGATGGAAACATTAGAATTAGAATGAATAGAAGTCAATCGTTTAGATACAATCAGTCGCCAAGCATAGGATCTTCCTCTGCTAGACGTTCTGTAGACTCCACAATTAGATTAAACTTAGCAGGAGTAAATTTTGCTCCAACAATACCACAACCCATTTATCAGGAGAGAATCAGTAGATCTCCTTCACCTACTGAATCTCAAATATTAGGGATGATTAAAGCAGAAGAACCTTTTGAAATTGATAAAGCTTGGATTAGAGAAGAATTTTTAGCTGATTATAATAAAGAAAAACGTAAATGGTATTTTGATACCTTTCCGGAAGAAGAAAGAAGTTTATATTTAAAATTATTTTATCAATTCTTAGAACATCATGAAGTGAATATTTACTTCTTTACATGGTTTGAATTATACTGTTTAGATAATAACATACTAAATCCTTATGCTAAAAAATTATTTTTAAATACTAAAACTAGACTAAGTATTAAATGGAAAACGTCAAGGAAAGAGATAGTTGAAGCTATTCATCCTCCTCTTGAAGCCATTAAAATTACGCCACCTAAAGAAAACATCGAAATAGAAGCCTCGCCTTTTAAAGTTATAATTAACTCTACAGAACAAAAGAAAGATATAAATAATATTCATAGTCAGCTAAATTACACTAATCAAATACTACACACCATGACGCAACAATTAGATAGAGTAGAACAATTTTTACCAGAAACTTTAGAAACTAAAGTATCTGACCCTACTAGGCCAATCTATCATTATAATATACCTACAGATAAAGAAATTAAAGATTTGACTCTAGGCTTTAATCCAGAACAGAAATTAGATGAATTAGTAGATAGATTAAAAGTCTTAAATATAGGATCGACATCAGAAGTTAAAATTAACACTCTATCGTTTGGAAATGAAGAAGAGAATATTATTTCTCGTTTAGACAAAGCCCCTCGGCCTAAAACTCGAAATTATTATCCTAGGCCTTCCTTTGCTGATGTTCAGTTTGAGGAAAGAAATAGTTTCATCGGAGATAGTTACTCCGGAGACTGTATTATAGAGTGGAACATAGATGGTGCATCTGAACAACACATATTAAATATTATTCAAAACATGACCATGGCAGCTACTGCCTTCAAGATTAAAAAGAATTCAGATAGAAAAACAAAAGATATGCTAGTAATGAGATTTACAGGTCAATTAAAAGGTTGGTGGGATAATATCCTCAGTGAGGAAGATAAGTTAAAAATTGATTCAGCTGTTAAATTAGAAACAAATGAAGAAATTTGTGTTACAACCCTATTATATGCGATAACTAAGTTTTTTATAGGAGAACCTTTAAAATTACAACAAAGAGCATCTGATCAATTATTAAATCTTTATTGCCCAACCATGTCAGATTACCGTTGGTATAAAGATATGTTTCTTTCTAAGTTATGTCTGCGTCCTGATGGAGCGGCCATTTATTGGAAAGAGAGATTTATTAGTGGATTACCTAGATTATTTGCAGAAAAAGTTAAAAGTAATATTAGACAAAACTACAACAGAGAGATACCTTTTAACTCATTAACTATGGGAGAAATATCAAATTATATTGTTGAAACTGGATTACAAATCTGTACTGATTATAAGATACAAAATAAGATTAAAAATGAGAAAGCAAATAATAAAAGAGAAATGGGATCGTTCTGCGAACAATACGGTGCTACCCCCATAAGAGCTCCTAGTAATCCTAAGAGTAAAAAGAAAGCTTTTAATAAAAATAAGAAAAATCTTAAAAAATATTATAAGAAAGATAATTACCAAAAAGAAAATTATCAAGAAAAAAGAAAGTTTTATAAGAATTTAAGAAAAAAGAAAGGTAGAAACTCTTACCAGAAAAATAGTAACAAAAATAAAGACATTAAGTGTTATAAATGTGGTCGATTTGGTCATTACGCCAATGACTGCAAAGTTAAAGAAAAAATTCAACAAATTAGTGATTTAAATATATCAGAAGAATTAAAAAACAATTTAATTCGTACTTTAGAAAATATAATGCTATTATCAGATGACGATTTCTCTTTGTCTAGTGAATCTGAAGTTGAAGAGATTAACAATTTAATTGAAAGTAGTGAATCTAGCGAAGAAGAAACAGAAGATTGCTTAGGTATAGATTTTTGTAACTGTAATAATTGCATTAAAAGCATTAATGTTTTAACTAATCACCAAGCTAATACCTTAATAGGAATTTTAGACAAAATGGAAGAATCTGAAAGTAAACAAGCTTTTATGAGGCAGATTAAAGACATAATCGACGATAATGAGATAGAAAAGAAAGAATTACATAAATTAGAATTTAAAGATGTTATGGAACTCTTTAAGAAACCCTCTCAGAATCCCATAACCTTAAAAGATTTACAAGAGGAAATTAAAATCCTTAAAAAAGAAATTCAATCATTAAAAAATAGAGATGATGAATTGGAAGTTAAAATTCTAGAGTTACAAGGAACTTTAATTATTCAAGAACAGAATAGGCTACGAACTATTATTCCTCTTCCTTCTTCTAGTAAGAACGAAGAAGAAGAAATCTATATTAATAAAATAGAGAAAATGATTTCTCACAAATGGTATACAAAGATTAATTTAATAATCAAAGATACGGCTTATGGATTTACTGCATTAGTAGATTCTGGAGCAGATTTAAACTGCATACAAGAAGGATTAATACCTACCCAATTCTACGAAAAAACTAAAGAATCATTACGAGGAGCCAATGGTAATAGATTACAAGTTTCGTATAAGTTATCTAACGCTAAAGTTTGTAAAGATAAAATATGTTACATAACCTCCTTTCTATTAGTTAGAAATATTACAGAAGAAATTATATTAGGAACACCTTTCTTAACTTTACTTTACCCTTTTAAAGTAAATGAGAATGGTATAACTACTTCAATATTAGGTAGAGAAATTAATTTTGAATTTTTAGATAAACCAAAAATTAGAGATTTAAACTCTGTCAAAGGAAAAGCTATATCTCGAATTAATTTAATAAATAAAAAGAAAAAGCAAATTAATTTTATTAATAAAGAAATACATTTTAAGCGAATAGAAGAACAGTTAGAAACCCCAGTTATTAAAGAAAAGATTGGTCATGTATTAGAAAAATTTAAAAAGGATCTTTGTTCAGAACAACCCAATGCGTTCTGGAAAAGAAAAGTACACACTGTTTCTTTACCTTATGAACAAGATTTTAAAGAAGTTAATATACCAACTAAGGCTCGCCCAATACAAATGAATCAAGAACACCTTAACTACTGTAAAAAGGAAATACAAGAATATTTAGATAAATGTTTAATCAGGCCAAGTAAATCTCCTTGGAGTTGCTCGGCATTTTATGTGTTTAATGCTTCAGAATTAGAACGAGGAAGTCCTCGGTTAGTAATAAATTATAAACCTTTAAACAAAGCATTAAAATGGATTAGGTATCCTATACCTAATAAAAAAGATTTAATTAATAGATTACATAATAAAAGTATTTACTCAAAATTTGATTTAAAATCAGGATATTATCAAATCCAATTAGAGGAAAAGGATAAATATAAAACGGCATTTGTAGTACCGTTTGGTCATTATGAATGGAACGTCATGCCTTTAGGACTAAAGAATGCTCCCTCAGAATTTCAAAACATAATGAACACTATATTTAATAAATACTCAGACTTTACTATAGTATACTTAGACGATATATTGGTCTTTTCAGAATCTATTAATCAACATTTTCACCATATAGAATTATTTTATCAAATCATTAAAAATAATGGATTAGTATTATCTGAGAAAAAATTAAAAATATATCAGTCAAAAATTAGATTTTTAGGTTTCGACATAACAAAAGGGATGTACACCTCGATTAGTAGGTCATTAGAATTTGTTAGTAAATTTCCTAATGAATTAAAAGATAAAACTCAATTACAGAGATTTCTAGGATGTGTTAATTATGTGTCAGATTTTATCCCTAACCTTAGAACTATATGTATCCCCTTGTTTAAAAGACTTAGGAAAAATCCACCTCCTTGGGATGATACCATGACTCGGAGTATATTACAATTAAAGGAAATAGTGAAAAAATTACCCTGTTTAGGAATACCAGATCCTATAGCTAAACTAATAGTAGAAACTGATGCCTCTGATCTTGGATTCGGAGGAATTTTAAAACAAATACTACCGGGCATGGATAAGGAACAAGTAGTCAGATATTATTCTGGGACTTGGAACCCAGCCCAATTAAACTATAGTACAATTAAAAAAGAAATTCTATCAATTGTTTTATGCATTACAAAATTTCAAGATGATTTGTTTTCTAAGAAATTTTTATTAAAAACTGATTGTAAGGCTGCAACCAGTGTTTTACAAAAAGATGTAAAAAATTTAGTTTCAAAACATATTTTTGCTAGATGGCAATCATTACTCTCCTGTTTTGATTTCGAAATTGAGCATATACAGGGAATTAAGAATTCCTTGCCAGACTTTTTAACAAGAGAATTTCTGCAGGGAAAACATGAGTAAAGAAAAATCAGATCCTCGAGATAATTATGGACCCCCGAAGGTAACTAATAAAGAATTAGTTTTAGGATCTTCATCACCCTCTTACTTGAATAAAATTATGTCTAGTCCCCAATCCATTACATCAAAAATTAGTCCTCAACCAGGAATTAGACCTTGTCTAATATCCCCATTACACTTTTCTGCCCAACTTGCTAGTCCTTCTCCTCAAAAACTTCGACCATCTAAATTAGCTTATTATTCGCCCCCTGAAACTACTCCAAAATCCTCTTTCATTACCAAAAAACAGATTACACCAATTCTACCACTAGAACCTTCTTATTGCCCAGCAAGTTCTTCATTACTTCAAATAGTGTCAAAAATATTACCTCCTGGATTCTTCTATTTACCAGAAGATTCAAATCTTTTCAAAACAAGAAAATATTTCGAATTTATTCTAGTAGATACAGACTCTATAACTCTAACCCATCATTACGACCCAAAAGACTCAAATAAAATTACCTTCTCTAAATTCAAGATTAATAAAGTTTTGTCTCCAGCCGACTGGAGTCAGCCTCCTCACAAAGAGAAAGCATTAAGCAGGACTTTTGTCCCACAATGTTACAATTATTTTGATTATATGAAAGCTTGGTATCATTTTTTGGATATTGAACCCTTTAATCATACTTGGTTTATATGGTTCAACAAAAATATATCAATTAGTTTCCCAAACTGGTTCGTAGAATGGTTTTACACCATTGGACCGATTGTGGAAAATTTACCAGATTTTGCTCAGGAAGCCTTTAATGTTTTTAAGGAAGTTACTACCTGCCCACAATACAAAGCTCTGCTTTGTTTTTGTGCAGTTTTTGGAATTACATGGATCACTTCATGGACCTTGTCCACAGCACCATTATGGGAAGAACCCATGCCACAACAATTAATTAAAAAGTACTCAGTTAAATGGTGGAGTAAGTTCAATCCGGAATTAATCTCTCCAGCTAGATTAAACGCTTGGTTTTCAGCTAATCCTAGTCTTTGCAAAGAATCTCAAGCATCATTACCTGGTCCCGTTGAGTTTTCAGCATTACAACCACCGTTATTGGATTCATTAAAAAACATTACCAATCCTCAGGAGTTTATGGAAAAATTAAAGGAAGCAATGTCAGTCTTGTCAGATAACGATAGCACTAGCATTACGAGCATCACAGATAATCAAAATGAAGACGACTGCTACGGAGTAATGGATCTCTAAAGATTTTTGGAATTATTGCTTGAATTATTAAAAAATCTGCTTTTAGGAAATTATTGAAGGAATCTACTTTCGGTGGATAGGCCCCCTCTGGGAATAGTAGTCTGCCACCTTTTTCTTTGTCATTTTCGAATTATTGTTGTTAAAATTATTAGTTTACTTTACAGCTGTTATAGAATTATTGTATGTAATTTATTAAATGTTGAAGTCCGAACTCATCCTTCTCCTATAAAAGGATGTTTAGTTCGCTTAAGAAGGCATGCAAACATTTTCGGAAGTCAGAAACTTAAGAAGTTTGCTTGCCTCTAGAATTGTAAGAATACTTTATGAATAAAATGTTTTTAAATAATTTCTTCTTTTATCTTTACGTTATTAAATTTATTGTATTAATTATTGATGACTTTACTATATTTATTAATCTTTTGCCTATATTTTCATCATGCAATACTTTTGGTTGGATTTTCTTTTCATTCACGCAATTATTTATGGCTCTGATACCATAAATAATTGCGTGAATGAAAAGAAAATCCAACCAAAAGTATTGCATGATGAAAATATAGGCAAAAGATTAATAAATATAGTAAAGTCATCAATAATTAATACAATAAATTTAATAACGTAAAGATAAAAGAAGAAATTATTTAAAAACATTTTATTCATAAAGTATTCTTACAATTCTAGAGGCAAGCAAACTTCTTAAGTTTCTGACTTCCGAAAATGTTTGCATGCCTTCTTAAGCGAACTAAACATCCTTTTATAGGAGAAGGATGAGTTCGGACTTCAACATTTAATAAATTACATACAATAATTCTATAACAGCTATAAAGTAAACTAATAATTTTAACAACAATAATTCGAAAATGACAAAGAAAAAGGTGGCAGACTACTATTCCCAGAGGGGGCCTATCCACCGAAAGTAGATTCCTTCAATAATTTCCTAAAAGCAGATTTTTTAATAATTCAAGCAATAATTCCAAAAATCTTTAGAGATCCATTACTCCGTAGCAGTCGTCTTCATTTTGATTATCTGTGATGCTCGTAATGCTAGTGCTATCGTTATCTGACAAGACTGACATTGCTTCCTTTAATTTTTCCATAAACTCCTGAGGATTGGTAATGTTTTTTAATGAATCCAATAACTGTGGTTGTAATGCTGAAAACTCAACGGGACCAGGTAATGATGCTTGAGATTCTTTGCAAAGACTAGGATTAGCTGAAAACCAAGCGTTTAATCTAGCTGGAGAGATTAATTCCGGATTGAACTTACTCCACCATTTAACTGAGTACTTTTTAATTAATTGTTGTGGCATGGGTTCTTCCCATAATGGTGCTGTGGACAAGGTCCATGAAGTGATCCATGTAATTCCAAAAACTGCACAAAAACAAAGCAGAGCTTTGTATTGTGGGCAGGTAGTAACTTCCTTAAAAACATTAAAGGCTTCCTGAGCAAAATCTGGTAAAATTTCCACAATCGGTCCAATGGTGTAAAACCATTCTACGAACCAGTTTGGGAAACTAATTGATATATTTTTGTTGAACCATATAAACCAAGTATGATTAAAGGGTTCAATATCCAAAAAATGATACCAAGCTTTCATATAATCAAAATAATTGTAACATTGTGGGACAAAAGTCCTGCTTAATGCTTTCTCTTTGTGAGGAGGCTGACTCCAGTCGGCTGGAGACAAAACTTTATTAATCTTGAATTTAGAGAAGGTAATTTTATTTGAGTCTTTTGGGTCGTAATGATGGGTTAGAGTTATAGAGTCTGTATCTACTAGAATAAATTCGAAATATTTTCTTGTTTTGAAAAGATTTGAATCTTCTGGTAAATAGAAGAATCCAGGAGGTAATATTTTTGACACTATTTGAAGTAATGAAGAACTTGCTGGGCAATAAGAAGGTTCTAGTGGTAGAATTGGTGTAATCTGTTTTTTGGTAATGAAAGAGGATTTTGGAGTAGTTTCAGGGGGCGAATAATAAGCTAATTTAGATGGTCGAAGTTTTTGAGGAGAAGGACTAGCAAGTTGGGCAGAAAAGTGTAATGGGGATATTAGACAAGGTCTAATTCCTGGTTGAGGACTAATTTTTGATGTAATGGATTGGGGACTAGACATAATTTTATTCAAGTAAGAGGGTGATCCTAAGGTTAAAGTTTTATTAGACGAGGATGATGAAGATCCTAAAACTAATTCTTTATTAGTTACCTTCGGGGGTCCATAATTATCTCGAGGATCTGATTTTTCTTTACTCATGTTTTCCCTGCAGAAATTCTCTTGTTAAAAAGTCTGGCAAGGAATTCTTAATTCCCTGTATATGCTCAATTTCGAAATCAAAACAGGAGAGTAATGATTGCCATCTAGCAAAAATATGTTTTGAAACTAAATTTTTTACATCTTTTTGTAAAACACTGGTTGCAGCCTTACAATCAGTTTTTAATAAAAATTTCTTAGAAAACAAATCATCTTGAAATTTTGTAATGCATAAAACAATTGATAGAATTTCTTTTTTAATTGTACTATAGTTTAATTGGGCTGGGTTCCAAGTCCCAGAATAATATCTGACTACTTGTTCCTTATCCATGCCCGGTAGTATTTGTTTTAAAATTCCTCCGAATCCAAGATCAGAGGCATCAGTTTCTACTATTAGTTTAGCTGTAGGATCTGGTATTCCTAAACAGGGTAATTTTTTCACTATTTCCTTTAATTGTAATATACTCCGAGTCATGGTATCATCCCAAGGAGGTGGATTTTTCCTAAGTCTTTTAAACAAGGGGATACATATAGTTCTAAGGTTAGGGATAAAATCTGACACATAATTAACACATCCTAGAAATCTCTGTAATTGAGTTTTATCTTTTAATTCATTAGGAAATTTACTAACAAATTCTAATGACCTACTAATCGGGGTGTACATCCCTTTTGTTATGTCGAAACCTAAAAATCTAATTTTTGACTGATATATTTTTAATTTTTTCTCAGATAATACTAATCCATTATTTTTAATGATTTGATAAAATAATTCTATATGGTGAAAATGTTGATTAATAGATTCTGAAAAGACCAATATATCGTCTAAGTATACTATAGTAAAGTCTGAGTATTTATTAAATATAGTGTTCATTATGTTTTGAAATTCTGAGGGAGCATTCTTTAGTCCTAAAGGCATGACGTTCCATTCATAATGACCAAACGGTACTACAAATGCCGTTTTATATTTATCCTTTTCCTCTAATTGGATTTGATAATATCCTGATTTTAAATCAAATTTTGAGTAAATACTTTTATTATGTAATCTATTAATTAAATCTTTTTTATTAGGTATAGGATACCTAATCCATTTTAATGCTTTGTTTAAAGGTTTATAATTTATTACTAACCGAGGACTTCCTCGTTCTAATTCTGAAGCATTAAACACATAAAATGCCGAGCAACTCCAAGGAGATTTACTTGGCCTGATTAAACCTTTATCTAAATATTCTTGTATTTCCTTTTTACAGTAGTTAAGGTGTTCTTGATTCATTTGTATTGGGCGAGCCTTAGTTGGTATATTAACTTCTTTAAAATCTTGTTCATAAGGTAAAGAAACAGTGTGTACTTTTCTTTTCCAGAACGCATTGGGTTGTTCTGAACAAAGATCCTTTTTAAATTTTTCTAATACATGACCAATCTTTTCTTTAATAACTGGGGTTTCTAACTGTTCTTCTATTCGCTTAAAATGTATTTCTTTATTAATAAAATTAATTTGCTTTTTCTTTTTATTTATTAAATTAATTCGAGATATAGCTTTTCCTTTGACAGAGTTTAAATCTCTAATTTTTGGTTTATCTAAAAATTCAAAATTAATTTCTCTACCTAATATTGAAGTAGTTATACCATTCTCATTTACTTTAAAAGGGTAAAGTAAAGTTAAGAAAGGTGTTCCTAATATAATTTCTTCTGTAATATTTCTAACTAATAGAAAGGAGGTTATGTAACATATTTTATCTTTACAAACTTTAGCGTTAGATAACTTATACGAAACTTGTAATCTATTACCATTGGCTCCTCGTAATGATTCTTTAGTTTTTTCGTAGAATTGGGTAGGTATTAATCCTTCTTGTATGCAGTTTAAATCTGCTCCAGAATCTACTAATGCAGTAAATTCATAAGCCGTATCTTTGATTATTAAATTAATCTTTGTATACCATTTGTGAGAAATCATTTTCTCTATTTTATTAATATAGATTTCTTCTTCTTCGTTCTTACTAGAAGAAGGAAGAGGAATAATAGTTCGTAGCCTATTCTGTTCTTGAATAATTAAAGTTCCTTGTAACTCTAGAATTTTAACTTCCAATTCATCATCTCTATTTTTTAATGATTGAATTTCTTTTTTAAGGATTTTAATTTCCTCTTGTAAATCTTTTAAGGTTATGGGATTCTGAGAGGGTTTCTTAAAGAGTTCCATAACATCTTTAAATTCTACTTTATGTAATTCTTTCTTTTCTATCTCATTATCGTCGATTATGTCTTTAATCTGCCTCATAAAAGCTTGTTTACTTTCAGATTCTTCCATTTTTTCTAAAATTCCTATTAAGGTATTAGCTTGGTGATTAGTTAAAACATTAATGCTTTTAATGCAATTATTACAGTTACAAAAATCTATACCTAAGCAATCTTCTGTTTCTTCTTCGCTAGATTCACTACTTTCAATTAAATTGTTAATCTCTTCAACTTCAGATTCACTAGACGAAGAGAAATCGTCATCTGATAATAGCATTATATTTTCTAAAGTACGAATTAAATTGTTTTTTAATTCTTCTGATATATTTAAATCACTAATTTGTTGAATTTTTTCTTTAACTTTGCAGTCATTGGCGTAATGACCAAATCGACCACATTTATAACACTTAATGTCTTTATTTTTGTTACTATTTTTCTGGTAAGAGTTTCTACCTTTCTTTTTTCTTAAATTCTTATAAAACTTTCTTTTTTCTTGATAATTTTCTTTTTGGTAATTATCTTTCTTATAATATTTTTTAAGATTTTTCTTATTTTTATTAAAAGCTTTCTTTTTACTCTTAGGATTACTAGGAGCTCTTATGGGGGTAGCACCGTATTGTTCGCAGAACGATCCCATTTCTCTTTTATTATTTGCTTTCTCATTTTTAATCTTATTTTGTATCTTATAATCAGTACAGATTTGTAATCCAGTTTCAACAATATAATTTGATATTTCTCCCATAGTTAATGAGTTAAAAGGTATCTCTCCGTTGTAGTTTTGTCTAATATTACTTTTAACTTTTTCTGCAAATAATCTAGGTAATCCACTAATAAATCTCTCTTTCCAATAAATGGCCGCTCCATCAGGACGCAGACATAACTTAGAAAGAAACATATCTTTATACCAACGGTAATCTGACATGGTTGGGCAATAAAGATTTAATAATTGATCAGATGCTCTTTGTTGTAATTTTAAAGGTTCTCCTATAAAAAACTTAGTTATCGCATATAATAGGGTTGTAACACAAATTTCTTCATTTGTTTCTAATTTAACAGCTGAATCAATTTTTAACTTATCTTCCTCACTGAGGATATTATCCCACCAACCTTTTAATTGACCTGTAAATCCCATTACTAGCATATCTTTTGTTTTTCTATCTGAATTCTTTTTAATCTTGAAGGCAGTAGCTGCCATGGTCATGTTTTGAATAATATTTAATATGTGTTGTTCAGATGCACCATCTATGTTCCACTCTATAATACAGTCTCCGGAGTAACTATCTCCGATGAAACTATTTCTTTCCTCAAACTGAACATCAGCAAAGGAAGGCCTAGGATAATAATTTCGAGTTTTAGGCCGAGGGGCTTTGTCTAAACGAGAAATAATATTCTCTTCTTCATTTCCAAACGATAGAGTGTTAATTTTAACTTCTGATGTCGATCCTATATTTAAGACTTTTAATCTATCTACTAATTCATCTAATTTCTGTTCTGGATTAAAGCCTAGAGTCAAATCTTTAATTTCTTTATCTGTAGGTATATTATAATGATAGATTGGCCTAGTAGGGTCAGATACTTTAGTTTCTAAAGTTTCTGGTAAAAATTGTTCTACTCTATCTAATTGTTGCGCCATGGTGTGTAGTATTTGATTAGTGTAATTTAGCTGACTATGAATATTATTTATATCTTTCTTTTGTTCTGTAGAGTTAATTATAACTTTAAAAGGCGAGACTTCTATTTCGATGTTTTCTTTAGGTGGCGTAATTTTAATGGCTTCAAGAGGAGGATGAATAGCTTCAACTATCTCTTTCCTTGACGTTTTCCATTTAATACTTAGTCTAGTTTTAGTATTTAAAAATAATTTTTTAGCATAAGGATTTAGTATGTTATTATCTAAACAGTATAATTCAAACCATGTAAAGAAGTAAATATTCACTTCATGATGTTCTAAGAATTGATAAAATAATTTTAAATATAAACTTCTTTCTTCTTCCGGAAAGGTATCAAAATACCATTTACGTTTTTCTTTATTATAATCAGCTAAAAATTCTTCTCTAATCCAAGCTTTATCAATTTCAAAAGGTTCTTCTGCTTTAATCATCCCTAATATTTGAGATTCAGTAGGTGAAGGAGATCTACTGATTCTCTCCTGATAAATGGGTTGTGGTATTGTTGGAGCAAAATTTACTCCTGCTAAGTTTAATCTAATTGTGGAGTCTACAGAACGTCTAGCAGAGGAAGATCCTATGCTTGGCGACTGATTGTATCTAAACGATTGACTTCTATTCATTCTAATTCTAATGTTCCCATCTTGATCAGTAATAATATCTCTAATAGATCTTGATTCTAGTTTTTCTGGTTGCGTAGTATTTTCTATTATCCACTCTTCTGGAATTTTCTCCTTTAATTCTGAAATGGTTAATATTTTCGGGGTAATTATACTGGATTTCTTTAGATTAGCTTCTATAATACAGGTTTCATTTCTAGGTGTAGATCTTAAAGATTTATAATTGTAGTTAACATTGGTAACCTTATAGGTTATTCTAGTAATAATATCTACATTAGATATTCCTTCTGTAAAGTTATCATTTTGATGTTGGACGCAGATGACTAAAGATGAACTTGTAATCTCATCATTTAAACTCATCGAGTAATTTGGGTAACAATTAAAATAAACAGGACCATCATTAAGATTAGATTCTAACATGGCTATAACAGAGTCATGAAAGTCTCTAATTCTAGAATCTCGTAAAATTAGTAATATGGGTGAATTTAATCCTAGTTTATGTAAGGGTTTTACTGCCACTTGAACTAGTCCCAAGTGGATGTATCTGAATCCATCTTTATAATGTTGGTCTAATAGTTTTTTATCTAATAACGTAAAAGTTTCTTGTTTATTCTTTACATTTCTAGCTTGTTCTAGAGTATGTATAATTTTTTGACTTTTAAAATCGAAGGTACTAATCTTATATATATATATATATATATATATATATATATATATATATATATGGGGTTTTCTAACTTAGACCCTAGTTAGGTCTAAGTTAGCAAGGTGCACCTTTTCAATTGGAACCAAAATACCCATTCTTTTTAATTAATTAACCAAAATACCCATTAATAGACGCGGATCCAGTGTCGCGCGCGTACCGAAGGACCATGGTTACAGACCGTTGATTTCCATCAGACAGCCAAGATCTGATCTCATCAAGACTGTCTGATCAATCCGACAGCCCAGATCATCCTGATCCATCAGATTCCAGCGCGTGCGCCACACTGGATTACACCCTGGAGAGAGAAAAATTTGCTTTTTAAAAGTAGGACACGTGTCACACAATGGTTGGCTGGACTTGATTTTTGTTCATTTAATACTTTGAACTCAATTATTTCGTTGTAAATTAATTTTTTATTTTTATTTTTTTTATACCAAAATTCATAATTTTTTTTTCCTACAAATAGAGACTTGGTTCGTTTGATTTGGACACCGAAAAAAAAATGCAATTTTTCACTACCTTAATCTCATTTTTTGTCTACTAAATATGTTACTTGTGTGTTGTAATTTAACACGCACCACTCAACCAACTCACTGAAACCATTATACCAGGAAAATAGTAGATAATATTCTGGAACTTTTGATATATTTTATGAAATTTTTGGAGACCTGAAACTATTTTTAGTTAATTAAATGAGATAAAACGGTAATTAAAAACTAATGTTTGCTTTTGAAACCATTTTACTGGTAGAATGGTTGCACATAGTTGTATTCTGAAACCATTTTACTGGTAGAATGGTTTCAATGAGTAATTTATTAATTGTGTTTGCTTCTGAAACCATTTATCTGGTACAATGGTTTCAGAGAGTTGTAATCTGAAACCATTTTGCTGGTAGAATGGTTTCAGTAAGTTGATTATTAGTTATTTGCTTCTGAAACCATTTAGCTTGTAGAATGGTTGCACATAGTTGTACTCTGAATAGCTCTTTAAGGAAGTAGGAGAATTATATACTCCGTGGTGTGAGAATAGCTCTTTAATATCAAACCACGGAGTATATAATTCTCCTACTTCCTTAGGTAAGATTTCTAAAGAAGGACCAAATTTGATCCACCAATTAAAAAACCAATTTGGTATGGGTTTATCCACAATCTCTGGATTTATCGAGAAAAACCAAGAATGTTTGTTTTTCGGATTTTGATAATAAAAAGCTTGGGTAAAAGCCTGGATATAATCCCAATAATTAAAGTAGATGTATTTATCCTCAGCAATTTTTATTGCTTTTTCTCCGTTTGGATTTAGACCCCATTCTCTTGGTAATAATATTTTATTTATGTGACATTTACTAAAGTTTATAAAACTTTCTGGGTTATTATTCTGGTAATAATGTGTTATAGTTACTGATTCAGTAACTGTTAGCAAAATTTCTAAATTTGGCCTTGATTTGCCAAAAAGTCCAGCATATCCTCTGGATTCTAGATATCTTGTTTTGATTGACCATCCGTCATTACGGGTTAATGACAAATCTTCTTCATCAATGTGAATTATTTTTTCAGTGACAGGATTCTCAAAATATTCGGATGCCTGTTCCTTGGATTCATTAACTATTATATCTTTGTAAGATATTATCGTTTTTGAAGATGAAGACGGTTGGTCTTCCTTCTTAGGTGGGGCAGGCAATTGCCTGAGTTTTCCCACTGTGGTCCAATCCCCTATTAGGGAAATATTAGATTCTTGGTAAGGCAACATATTGTTACCTCCTCTTCCACTACCAATACCACGGCCAAATCCGCGGCCTCGGCCTCTTCCCCTATAAGGGGTTGTCATCACCCTGCAAAAATTCACGGGTTAAGTAGTCAGCAAGAGAATTATTTTCTCCTTTAATATATTGAATATCAAATTCAAAAGCAGATAATTGAGCCTGCCAACTAGCAAAAATATGTTTTGCTACAAGGGTTTTTACATCCTTTTCTATAATTGATTTAGCAGAGCTACAATCAATTCTTAAAAGAAATTTTTGATTTAATAAATCACTTTGAAATTTAGAAATACATTTAATAATAGAAAGCATTTCTTTTTTAATAGTCGAATATTTCGACTGAGTTTGGTTCCATTTACCAGAAGTAAATCTAACCAAAACTTCTTTATTAGTATCAGGACTAACTTGTTTTAGTATTCCTCCATAACCAATATTAGAAGCATCAGTTTCTACAATTTTAAAGAACTTAGGATTTGCCAGAGACAAGCATGGAAGACATTTAACCCTGGTTTTAATTCTCTGGACTGCTCTAGTATGAGCATCTGTCCATGGATCAGGCTTATTTTTAAGCCTATTATAAAGAATGGCAGTATCACTGGATAAATTTTTATAATAGTCTGAAACATAATTCAAACTTCCTAAAAATCTCTGTAATTGAGTTTTGTCTAGCATGATATCAGGAAATTTTGAAGCAAATTTAATACTTCTTTCTATAGGAATAATAGTTCCTTGATCAATCATATGACCAAGAAATCTAACTTTAGTTTGAAATATTTTCATTTTAGTAGCTGATAAAACTAAACCATTGTATTTAACAACATTTTTAAATATCTTTAAATGTTTTATGTGTTGATCAACTGTTTTAGAAAATACTAAAACATCATCAATATAAACTATTATAAATTCAGAATATGGATTAAAAATATCATTCATAATTTTCTGAAATTCAGAAGGAGCATTTTTCAATCCAAAAGGAAGGACATTCCATTCGAACTGTCCAAAAGGTACAGTAAAAGCTGTTTTGTACTTATCATTTTCAGATATCTGGATTTGCCAGTACCCTGATTTCATATCAAATTTTGAAAAAATTAAAGCATCATTTAACCTATCTGATAAATCTTTTTTATTAGGAATTGGATACCTAATCCATTTTAAAACCTTATTAAGGGGTTTGTAATTAATTACCAATCTAGGAACGCCTCGTTCCTTCTCAGCAGCCTTATTAACATAAAAAGCAGTACAACTCCAAGGAGACTTAGAGTTTCTAACTAAACCTTTGTCTAAAAGAGATTGTATTTCTTTTTTACATAAATTTAAGTAATCATTGTTCATCTGAGCTGGCCTAGCTTTAGTAGGAATCTGACTTTCATTAAAGTCGTCTATATACGGCAGAGAAACATGTTTCTTCCTATCCCAAAAAGCATTTGGGAGATCATTACAGATTTCCGTAGTAAAATCTTGTTCTAAAGACTTAATTTTCTTTTTAATATCATAATTTTCAAGTTGTTCATTAATATTAAGCACACTAATTTCTTCTTTTAAAAAACATAATTGTTTTTCTTTTTTCAAAAGAATATCTTTTACTTCATTTAGCATCCTAGTTTGTGGATCTGTTATGAATTCAAAAATAATTTTTTGATCCTTTATAAAAGTAGTAATACCCTTTTGATCAATATTAACAATAGGCATAATATTATGCAAAAAAGGAGTACCTAATATAATCCTATGAGTTAAATTCTTTACTAAGATAAAATGGGTTGGTAAGCAGATATTTTTGTTACAAATATAGGCATTAGATAGTTTATAGTTAACTTGGAGTTTGTCTCCTCCTGCCTGAGTCAGAGATTGGGTAGTTTTAACAAAATATTTTGTTGGAATTATTCCTTCCTAATTGCAGTTAAGATCTGCACCACTATCTACAAGGGCAACCTCGTCTTTAAGGATAAAATTTTTGTTAATAACAAGAGTTATCTTAACAAACCATTTTTGTGATGTAACCCTTTCAAGGAGGCTAAGATAGCTATTTCTAGGTGATGGATTGTTATCATCAGAAACAATATTTTCTATTTTATTAAAATTTTCTAATAAACTAATTCTTCTGGCTAAAACATCGTTGTTATTCTTAATATAAGAAATTTCAGATTTTAAAAGATTTATTTCTCTTTTTAAATCATTTATAGAAACAGGAGTTTCACGTTCATTAGATTGACGAAACTTAGATAAGACTTCGCTAAGCTGATAAGGGGCTTCTTTAATTAAAGGAGCTTTTCCTCTAAGATTATCCCTTATTAAAGTTTCTATTAATTTTCTTCTCAAATTATCATCTGAGATAGATTCTAAAGCTTTTAAGGCTTCATCCTGTTCACTGGTTAAAACATTTAGACCATTCATCTCCACTATGGATTTCCAATAGCTTAGTTCATTACATTTACAACTATTGTTATCAGATGTATCTGAAGAAGAGCTATAGCTAACCTCATCTTCAGAGGATTCTACTTCAGACTCAGAATTAATAAGAAGAACCTTTTCTAATTGATTTCTAAGTTCTTCATCCTCAATATCATTTAGGGCTTTTTTAGTCCTACATTGGTTGGCATAATGGCCAACCTTTCCACATTTGTGGCAAGTTATGTCAAGCTTTTTAGCTTTTCTTTTCCTGCTAAAGTTAGGAGTATAATCCTTATGTTTTGGTTTAGAATAATTTTTCCTACGTTTTTTCTTATACGAATACTTATAAGTATCTGATGGATCTTTTCTTCTACTTTTATAAGGTCTTAACTTATCTATTTTACCCTTCTTCCTGCTCTCAGGAGGGTTTTCTAGATCAAAAGCGAATTGCTCGCAAAATTCACCTATTTGGTGTTTTTCAGTTAATTTTTGTTTTTTAAGTTGATTTTTAAGTTTTATGTCATTACATAAAGATAAACCTTCATTAATACATGTACTAATAATTTGGCCATAAGTTAAATCAGAATAATTAATATTTATTCCATCATTATTATTTCTAAGAGTTTGTCTTATTCTTTCAGCAAAAAGATGAGGCAAACCATCTACAAATTTTGATTTCCAATGCATAGAATTGGGATTTTTTAATTGAAAAACTCTAGATAAAAAGGTATCTTTATACCATCTAAAATGAGTTAAAGATGGACATCTAAGATTTTGCAATAATGTTTGCAATTTCTCAGCAATGGGTATATTAGTTCCTACAAAATGTTGTAGAATAGAAAGACATAGTGTATAAACTGCATCTTCTTCTTCAGTAGTAGTGATAGTAGTATTACTACTTGACGTTTCAGTTTTTATAAGCTTTTTATGAGAGAGAATTTCTCTCTTCTGAGCATCAGTGAGATAATGATCCCACCAACCTCTCAGTTGGCCAACAAATCCAGTTGTTATAAACGACGCTATAGAGCTATCAGAATTATCCTGTTGTTTACAAATAGATGAATACATAATTATTCTGTGTATCATATCAATAATTTGCTTATCATTTAAGCCATCAATATTCCATTCATAAATGGCCTTTCCAGAATAAGAATTCTGAAAGGGTTCAGCTTCTTCAAAGAGTAAATCTTGAGGCGAAGGCCTCTTATAATAATATTTTTCTACGGGCTTAGGAGCATAAATAGGATTTATTTGAGCAATCTGATCATTTATCTCATGATTAGCAAATATTTCTGCTAATTGGTCAATATCCTCTATATCAGAGGTGTCGGACATATTTTTCTGAGATAAGACATTTAAGCGAAGTTGTTTAAGCTTTTCCTCCAAAACATGAATAAATTCATCGTTATTAGATTTTAATTTAAATCCTTCTACCGCTATAGGTGGTTGAATAATAGGGACATCTTTATTAATAACAATCTCTGAGGATTCAGTATCAATTTTATTCTTTTCTAACTGATTTAGAATTAGATTCTGTTTAGTTAATTGTTCTTCCAAAAGTCTTTTTAAATCAGTAATATCTTTTTCTAGGGACATAAATTGGTCACCTAAACAAATAAGGAAAGAATTAGTGTAATTTTGAGATTTAACTATTGCATTTAGTTCTTTGAGAGTAATATAATCATTCTCAACTTTCTGATTCTGGAGGTTTAAATAAGCTGTAGCTTCAACATTCTTTCCTAAACTTATAGTCTGTTCAGGGGGAAAAGGAGAAATTATAACCTCTCCACTATGGGTATTCCAATTCTTATTTTGTAAAACCATAATTTCACTTTTAACTTTGTTATGAAAATACTTAACAAACCATTTTACAAAAGGAACATAACTTTGTATTTGAGATAAATAATCATAATAATTATCTTTCAATTCTTTTAATTCAAAATCTTTGAATTTTTTGAAATACCAATTTCTGAAATCTTTATATCTATCTTGGTTGAACTCATCATTGATGAGTTGCCTCCAACTACTTCCTGGGGAAAGATCCATCATAAATGAAAACTCATTTCAGATTGGGTAGGCGATTCCCTACTCTGAGAAATATTTTTTTGATATATTCCTTGAGGAATTTTATTTTCACTTATGCGAATATTTTCAACGGATTCAATATCCTCTCTTATTTGAGAAGTAGAGGCTCTAGAAAGCTCTAAAGGGGCAGTGTGGAACTCACTAGTAGAATACCTGGATGACATGGTTCTAGGAATTTTTATACTCCTCTGAGGAGTAAATCTTATTTCAATATCTCCTTCAGTAGTTTGGGAAATTTGGTCTGTATCCGTATTTATTATAGGATCAGGATCAACTTCTTGAGGTAATGTCCAGGTTTCAGGAAAATTTATTTCATTCCATTTTATTAACCTATTTGCTGCAACATTAGAAGTTAATAAATTAGTTTGGACTAAGGTTGTGGTTCCAGGAAACAATATTTGTTTCGCTTTGGGATTAAGAGTATTTAAGACTCTGTAATAAACCCTATAGCATATTGCTATTATTTCACTACCAGTTTTATAATTATAACCATTGGTATGAACTGTCAATTGCATAGCATCATTTAGGTGCTTATCAGTTAAAGATAAACTTAAATTAGGTGAAACATCAAAATATACTGGTCCATGACACAGACTTGTTTCGATTAAAGCAGCTGGAGAAGGTTTAAAATCTTTACACCTACCATCTCTAACATAAGCCATTATACTAGAATTTAACCCTAACATAGTTAAAGGTTTAAAGGCTATTTGGATTAATCCAATATGAATAAAATTATATCCCTTAAAAGGAAGTAAATCTGCTTTACTTAATAATTTTATAGTCTTGGTATTACCAGTAACTTGAATTGTTCGCTCAACTGTTTTAACAGCATAACGAGATAATATATCAAAGGTTCCAAATTTATAAATTTGTTTAGAAGGGACAGAAGGAATAGTCCATCTGTTTAATTTTTCCAAATTTTTTGGATATTCTATTGAATCTTCATTCTTTATTAAATTATTCTGATTATCATCATATTCTTCAGAGTCGTTCATAAAATAAAACAAGGGTTGTTATGACTGGCAGGATAGTAAATTTGTCTGATGAAACTAAAAATAAAATTTTCTCAACATCTTCAGTCTTCTGAGCAAACGCAAATAGCGTTTAACTATCAACCCGAAGGGATAGACAGACCAAGTCTCAAAACTCAGAAGTTACATAGTTCTTAGGAAAAACAGGCAAAAGATCAACCAACCCCTCACCTGGGGAAAACGGGATCAAGCCTTACACTAAGAAATATGTCAAGTTCAAAAGAACAAAGAAAATCGGTAAACTAAATTTTACTAATTTTTTCATCAGATCTATTTACTAAGCTGTCAAGTCATAACAAGAGTTTAGCAACTAATTGTCATTACAATTAGTAAATTAAAAGATTGGGTTATACCTGGATCGTTAGCAAGTATGCAGCAAGTGTATGTATTTTTAGAATAAGACGAAAGTGCTACAGTGCGTCGCAGCGGGGTATATAGTATGAAATGGTTTTAAGAAGAAAGTATAAGGTTTTATTTCTCTGATAAGTTATATTACAAATGAGGCAAAGGCCTCTATATATAGGAAAATAAGGGATCACTATTTGATCCAGTAAAAGGTAACACTAACCTACAGCTGTCCAAACAAAGGATAGTGGGATAATGCCGGGTGCTCAATGGGCCCCATCGTCACATCTGTCTCACTATTATACAATAAAGCATCAATAAAGCATAAAATTACAATTCACAAACGGACAACTGACATATTAAACTTTAATAAAGTTGATAAAGACCTATTTGTCTTCTTTGGCCGACAACAAGGTTCAGCTAAATTATGATTAACCTTTTGACCAGTTAATTTATTTTTACTAGCTCTTGTCTTTCTTGGTTTTTATTGACTGAATCATGGCATCCCAGAAATCTTCCTGGGTAGGTTCATCATCTGGCTGAGATTCTCCAGCTAAACCTTCAAACATATTTTGACCAACGGATCCTTGGGAAGAGGTAGACATATCATCTCCTTTTACTGTTGAGGGAAAAGTATTGAAAAACTGGGTTTTCATATGATCCAAAATTCTGACCATGACTTCTTCTTCTGATTCTTTAGGATATTTCCTTTGAAAATAATCTTTTAAATCAGCCATAGAGTACTGGTGGCTATGATCTTTTGTGCCTGTGGCTTTATCCTCATTGATAACAATTTTTACCCTGGATATTAAATCCTGAATATCTTCAGAACTCTTCTTGGTCCACCATTTGTAAAAGAAATTTCTTTCTAAAATGGGGATATTAAATATATCTTTGGATATGGTTACTGTCCATCTCCATATCCATGGAATTTGAAATTTAATGAAGAATAAACAGGGACATTGTCCTGTAATAAGTTTATTGGAAGCTATTTTTGATATTAAAGAGCTATTCTCACACCACGGAGTATATAATTCTCCTACTTCCTTAGGTAAGATTTCTAAAGAAGGACCAAATTTGATCCACCAATTAAAAAACCAATTTGGTATGGGTTTATCCACAATCTCTGGATTTATCGAGAAAAACCAAGAATGTTTGTTTTTCGGATTTTGATAATAAAAAGCTTGGGTAAAAGCCTGGATATAATCCCAATAATTAAAGTAGATGTATTTATCCTCAGCAATTTTTATTGCTTTTTCTCCGTTTGGATTTAGACCCCATTCTCTTGGTAATAATATTTTATTTATGTGACATTTACTAAAGTTTATAAAACTTTCTGGGTTATTATTCTGGTAATAATGTGTTATAGTTACTGATTCAGTAACTGTTAGCAAAATTTCTAAATTTGGCCTTGATTTGCCAAAAAGTCCAGCATATCCTCTGGATTCTAGATATCTTGTTTTGATTGACCATCCGTCATTACGGGTTAATGACAAATCTTCTTCATCAATGTGAATTATTTTTTCAGTGACAGGATTCTCAAAATATTCGGATGCCTGTTCCTTGGATTCATTAACTATTATATCTTTGTAAGATATTATCTTTTTTGAAGATGAAGACGGTTGGTCTTCCTTCTTAGGTGGGGCAGGCAATTGCCTGAGTTTTCCCACTGTGGTCCAATCCCCTATTAGGGAAATATTAGATTCTTGGTGATCAGTGCATTTTGGCACATATTTTCTAGTATTATAATTTAGCATATTAGTAGTCTGTCTACAATAATATCGAGTTTTTATTATGTTTCTAAGTTTTGGGTCACAATTGAGCCTTAATGAATTTATTTGACCAATTTTCGTATTTAATGACATATTGACACCTTCTCATTGCGCAGACCATAACTTGAGCTACGGATATCGGATTGAGCCGCGGGAAGATGTGTTGGAAAGCTAAGATAAAGAGCTACAACTTTCATGTTGATGTTGAAATCCAGTTCAGAGCGAAAAGGAGTCGTTTATTCACATTTATTTTCCAGACTTAGTAATAATAATGTAATTTCGGGTTAAACTTCTAATTTTCGGCCCGATACTTTTAGAGCCCGTTTCCCATGTATTATAAAAGCCAAAAAAACGCAGCCTAGGGTTCATTATTCTGAATTCACGCAAAAATAGAGGCTGCTACATTCTCATGGAAAACTAGCAACCATAGGTTGATCCATTGGTATACGGGAACATCGTTCATGACATCTTGAGGTTCAATTCTTAATAGTAATTCAGTTTATTTATTTATTTATTGTCTTCTCTTATCAATTCATGCTCTTTATTTATTTATGAAACTCGAATATAGTGATGCTTAATCTCTATTTTGAGTTATATATTGTGAGACTTTTCGGATTGATTCATCGCTTGTATGACTAGTTCGAATAGGAATTGATATAGGTTTTTTCGCGCTTAGCAAAAAAGGGTTGGTCGAAATCTGTCATGATACAAACCGTGTTCTAAGTGACGCTTGTTCACTACTCATGGTTAGTTGAACACATTCTTTGCTTAATCGAATGAATTCGTATAAACTGTTTATCGCTTGTATAATCGGTCTTATAAACCAACCAAGGCATGAATATATAAACAATATTTTATGTGAACCGAGGATAGAATCATAACGAAGTTTTCCTAAAACCAATGGATTGATCGTCTTTTTATCAATTGAATTTCTAATACTCTTTCGATCTAAACAAACCCAAAACCCCATATTTAATTGTGTTATTCATTGTTCTTATTTTTACTAATTATTAAATTAGAGGTCCTTGTGAGACGACCAAGGTTAACTACCTTGTTACTACTTTTCTTAATTAAAACTTATTTTGATCACGAAACGACAACGATCACTTGGTAAGGCAACATATTGTTACCTCCTCTTCCACTACCAATACCACGGCCAAATCCGCGGCCTCGGCCTCTTCCCCTATAAGGGGTTGTCATCACCCTGCAAAAATTCACGGGTTAAGTAGTCAGCAAGAGAATTATTTTCTCCTTTAATATATTGAATATCAAATTCAAAAGCAGATAATTGAGCCTGCCAACTAGCAAAAATATGTTTTGCTACAAGGGTTTTTACATCCTTTTCTATAATTGATTTAGCAGAGCTACAATCAATTCTTAAAAGAAATTTTTGATTTAATAAATCACTTTGAAATTTAGAAATACATTTAATAATAGAAAGCATTTCTTTTTTAATAGTCGAATATTTCGACTGAGTTTGGTTCCATTTACCAGAAGTAAATCTAACCAAAACTTCTTTATTATTATCAGGACTAACTTGTTTTAGTATTCCTCCATAACCAATATTAGAAGCATCAGTTTCTACAATTTTAAAGAACTTAGGATTTTCCAGAGACAAGCATGGAAGACATTTAACCCTGGTTTTAATTCTCTGGACTGCTCTAGTATGAGCATCTGTCCATGGATCAGGCTTATTTTTAAGCCTATTATAAAGAATGGCAGTATCACTGGATAAATTTTTATAATAGTCTGAAACATAATTCAAACTTCCTAAAAATCTCTGTAATTGAGTTTTGTCTAGCATGATATCAGGAAATTTTGAAGCAAATTCAATACTTCTTTCTATAGGAATAATAGTTCCTTGATCAATCATATGACCAAGAAATCTAACTTTAGTTTGAAATATTTTCATTTTAGTAGCTGATAAAACTAAACCATTGTATTTAACAACATTTTTAAATATCTTTAAATGTTTTATGTGTTGATCAACTGTTTTAGAAAATACTAAAACATCATCAATATAAACTATTATAAATTCAGAATATGGATTAAAAATATCATTCATAATTTTCTGAAATTCAGAAGGAGCATTTTTCAATCCAAAAGGAAGGACATTCCATTCGAACTGTCCAAAAGGTACAGTAAAAGCTGTAACACCCTAACCCATACTACCCTTAAAAACGTAATTTTAAAAACTTTTCAACAAGTGTAAAGGCAGAGTGCCACGCGGTAATTAAAACACAAGCATACACACAGAGCGTCATGAAGTTTAACATGAAAAGCAACAGCGGATTCAAACATACCAAGCATGCATATATATACATATATATATACATAAGCCAAATTCATCCCTAAGGATGTCACTTATACAAGAACTAGCATATAAAAAGGTAACACCGATATACGATGAAATCCAAGCGTAAACCCCGACTCGATGTTACATTACCAGAGCATTCACTATTTACAAACTCTAGTCAAAAGCTAGTACTAAGAGGAGTAATCTATTCTAAGTCTCCTCACCAAAAGGTATCTTCAACACCACGCTATAACCGCAGTCTAAACGTCGGCACAGTCCTCAGCCTGAATATCTGAACCCCCAAAGGTCCAGCAAATAACACAAAGCAGAGAGTTAGAAAACATAATCGCATATCATACGAGCATAAGAAAGACCTTACACTTTCGAACTACATCATACATATTCTAACTCACGTCAAAACATCGCACTAAACAATTATCAATTAATAAGGTTCAACACAATTCAACCAGATAATGTCACATACCATTTATCAAATATATGCGCATTTACCCTAAGGTATCTAATGCCAATTAATTCACTGTCATGCCATCCCTAGACATGACTAAATGCATGTGGTACCAAGATGTCTCACCAACGGTGGACCAAGAACAGTTTTATATCATGCTGGATATGTCGGAACTTACCGAACCATCTTATCTCCCTTGGATAAGCCAAAACAGTTTTATATCCTGTTGGATAGCAACTCCGGACTCATGGATTCATCTAATCCGATCCTCGGCTTCATTATGGACACATAATCCATTTTCGTTATTGGAACCCAAGTTTCCAATGTTCACATACAATCATGAATGCATGATTACTTTTAAACACATCAAATACATGACGCTATCTAGCTCGAAGCTATTCATTCACTGATGCGGAAACACAATTCCAACATCTAACACATTAGGATAACACAATATCCTATCACTCAATTCATAATTATTCACATGATAATTATCTGCATACTCATTTTTATACACACAAGGTTTCATTTACACTTATGTCATAAAACATACATCATTCTCTTATCATTGCAAATTAATGCTAAAACATATACATTGCTCACATTAAACTACAACTTATTGCATACACGTTTATCATTCATATAACGATTAACAATAAGCATTAACAGTATCAACATGTATCAACAATCATGTAAGGATACTCTTAAACCATGATACAAGTGCCTAATCACACTTATAAACAATAACAAAAGTTGCAGGTTCAGTACTGTTCGCTAAGCGAATCCGTAGCGAACAGGTAGCGAACTCATTCGCTAAGCGAATCTCCTTTCGCTGTAGCGAACTACATCAGAGGATTACAGGTACATGGCGAACAGGTAGCGAACTTGTAGCGAGCTTATTCGCTGTAGCGAGCTACTGTTCGCTAAGCGAACTACACCAGAAAGAAAATCTGTTCTTGAGTTATCTAAGGCGGTTTAACCTCAAATCAACTCAAAAATTCATCTAAACATGTTATAAATTCATATAAACAGTCATTCCAAACATATATGGTATCAAGGAACATTAATCATCCCTTCTAAACATCCAAATACCTCTAATAATCAAAATCATGCCAATTTCTTGGGTTTTAAGTAACTTTCATAAACTTTCCAAAAATGATCCAAACACATACATATTTATCATGAAATCAAGCTAGTGATTAACACATACAAAGTGATGATGAAGAACATCACACTCACATACAAAAGCTTATCAAAAGTCTAAAAGAAATTGAGTGGGAGAGTTCGGGAACGGAGACATAGACAATCTCCCCCCTCCTTGTCACTCAAGAATCATGAATTCTAATCTCTTACCTTAAGCAAAGATGATGATCCAAGCCTTCTCTTGCTCAAGCTTTCTCTTAGCCAAAACCCTAGCTCTTGCTCTATCTTGCTTCTACTCACTCAAACTCAAAGAAAATGAATTTATGATACTATTCATAAGTTGGACTTGCTACTTATACTACTTCTCAAGTGTCATGAACCAAGCCCAAATGGCTTAGGCCCATGCCTCTCACGCCCCTTTAAGCCCAAAACAAGGTTCTCGCGCCTAATAACTTACGATCGGCTAAATAATTAATCGTCGCTCACTAAAATAATAAAAGCCAATTAATAAATAAAATACATTTAATAAAATATACGAATACGAAAAACGGGTCGTTACAATCCTACCCCCCTTAAAAGAATTTCGCCCTCGAAATTACCTAGAAACAGATCGGGATAAGAATCTCTCATCTTGCTTTCCAACTCCCACGTCGCATTCTCACCAGCCGGTCCTCCCCACACGACTTTCACGGATGCAATCTCTTTGTTTCTCAACCTCTTCACTTCTCTCCCTTCGATTCTCAAAGGCACAGTCTCGATGGTCAAGTCATCCCTCACTTGAACATCGTCCGATTCAATCACGTGTGTCGGATCAGACACATACTTGCGCAACTGTGATACATGAAAAACATCGTGCAAATTCGCCAATGATGGCGGTAATGCAATCCTATACGCAACTTTCCCAACTCGCTTCAAAATCTCAAACGGTCCAATAAACCTCGATGTCAACTTCCTTGACTTCAACGCACGTCCTACTCCAGTAGTCGATTTAACTCGTAGGAATACATGATCCCCCTCTTGGAATTCAATATCCTTCCTCCTCTTATCATGATAACTCTTCTGTCGACTCTGAGACGCTTTCATCTTCTCACGAATCATCCGAATCTTCTCTGTTGTTTCTTGTACAATCTCTGGTCCAAGAATTGCACCTTCTCCAGTTTCATACCAACACAGAGGTGTCCTACACCTTCTCCCATACAAAGCCTCAAACGGTGCCATTCCGATACTAGAATGGTAACTGTTGTTGTATGTAAACTCTACCAACGGCAAACAAGAATCCCAATTCACGTTTTGCTCCAAAACACACGCCCTCAACAAATCCTCTAAGGATTGTATCGTCCTCTCCGACTGACCATCTGTCTGAGGATGATAAGCTGAACTCAACCTCAACTTCGTTCCTAAAGCTTCTTGCAAGCTTTCCCAAAATCTAGAAGTAAATCTCGGATCTCTATCCGAAATAATACTTGTTGGAATACCATGTAGCTTCACAATCTGCTCCACATAAATCTCGGCCAACTTAGGCACCAAAGTACCTTTCCTGATAGCAATGAAGTGAGCACACTTCGTCAAACGCTCTACTACTACCCAAATCACCTCGTTACTTTTCTTGGTCTTCGGTAAACCTCCCACAAAATCCATTGCAATGCTATCCCATTTCCATTCGGGTATAAACATTGGTTGCAACAAACCAAACGGCTTCTGATGTTCAATCTTCGATTTCTGACAAGTTAAGCATGAATAAACAAATTCAGAAATTTGCCTCTTCATTCCCGGCCACCAAAACAACTTCCTCAAATCCTGATACATCTTGGTTACTCCAGGATGAATACTCAAACCACTTCTGTGACCTTCTTCCATGATCATTCTTTTCAATTCGGGTACATCCGGTACACAAACTCTTCCGTGAAATCTCATGACTCCACTCTCGTCAATCTTGATATTGGTCTCCTTGCCTTCATTGATGAGTACCATCTTCTCCATCAACCTCTTATCCGATTTCTGACGTTCTTTAATATCTTCAAGAAAAGGATTCGTCAATCTTAACATTCCAAGCTTCACACTTGTAGAAGTAACCTCGCACACAAGACTCAAGTCTCGGAATTCTTCAATCAACTCCAACTCTCTCACCATCAATGATGACATATGCAAAGTTTTCCTACTTAATGCATCGGCCACCACATTGGCTTTTCCGGGGTGATAACTCAATTCAAAATCATAGTCCTTTAAGAATTCGAGCCATCTTCGTTGCCTCATATTCAACTCCTTCTGGTCGAATAAGTATCTCAGACTCTTGTGATCACTAAACACTTCGAACCTCGATCCATACAAGTAGTGTCTCCACACTTTCAAAGCAAACACCACTGCGGCTAACTCCAAATCATGCGTTGGATAGTTCCTCTCGTGAACCTTCAGTTGCCTTGAAGCATATGCTACCACATTACCCCCTTGCATAAGCACTCCACCAAGTCCTAACTTCGAAGCATCGCAATACACGACGAACGACTCTTTGGCATCGGGTAAAATCAACACGGGTGCAGTAGTCAATCTTCTCTTGAGCTCTTGGAAACTCTTCTCACAATTACCATCCCAAACAAACGCTTGATCTTTCCTCGTCAACTTGGTTAACGGCAAAGCCAACTTCGAAAAACCTTCGATGAATCTTCTATAATAACCGGCTAAACCAAGGAAACTTCTAATCTCTGAAACAGATTCCGGCGTTCCCCACTGTGACACAGCTTCAACCTTCGCAGGATCTACCGCGATTCCTCCACTTGAAATTATATGCCCTAAGAAACTCACCTCTTTCATCCAAAATTCACACTTTGACAACTTGGCATACAACTTCTTCTCCTTCAAGACTTGCAAAACAATCCTCAAGTGCTCTTCGTGCTCTTCCTCGGACTTTGAGTAAATCAAAATGTCGTCAATGAACACCACCACGAATCTATCCAAAAATGAATGGAAAATTCGGTTCATATACTCCATGAAAACTCCAGGTGCATTGGTCACACCAAACGGCATAACTGAATACTCGTAGTGCCCATACCTCGTCCTAAATGCAGTCTTAGGTATGTCTTCCGTCTTCACTCTAATCTGATGGTATCCAGATCTCAAATCGATCTTACTAAACACACAAGCTCCAACTAGTTGATCCATCAAATCATCTATCCTCGGAAGTGGATATTTATTCTTGATCGTCACTTTGTTCAACTGACGATAGTCTATACATAATCTCATGCTTCCATCTTTCTTCTTCACAAGCAACACCGGCGCTCCCCATGGCGAAACACTCGGTCGAACAAACCTCTTCTCAAGCAGCTCTTCAAGTTGCTTCTTCAATTCATTCAACTCTGACGCTGACATTCGATACGGCGCCATCGATATCGGACTAGTTCCAGGTACTAGGTCGATAGAAAACTCTACCTCTCGCTTTGGAGGCACGTCAGATATATCATCCGGAAACACATCTGGGAATTCACAAACGATCGGTAACTCTTCTATCTTAACTCCTCCTTCGAGTTTCAACGATGCAAACATCATAAACATCTCGGCATGTTCTTTCAACGCTTCTGATACTTCCTTCCCGCTCATCAAATGCAAGTTCTCCTCCGGCTTCGGAAAAACAACGGCCTTCTCACGACAGTTGATATGAATTCGGTTGAAGATTAACCAATTCATACCAAAAATTACATCCATACTACTAAGTGGAATACACACTAAATCCATACCAAAATGCCTACCAAAAATGGTTACGGGGCAGTTACGACATACTTGTCGGGTAATCACTGAACCATTAGCAGGAGTTTCTATTTCCATCCTACCCATCATATCCGTTAAAGGAATACTAAGACGCTTCGCACAATCCAAAGAAATAAAAGAATGCGTCGCTCCCGTATCTATAATCGCAATTAAAGGAGTGTCATAGATGAAACACGTACCTCTAATGAGATTGTCCTCAAGGCTAGCATCCTCTCCACTTAAAGCAAACACCTTGCCCATCACCTTCTTGGGCTTCTTACAAGTCGGACTCTTGTGGCCTTCTTCACCACAATTGAAACACACTACCTTTGTCCTACACACTTCGGTCTTGTGGCCCAGCTTTCCACAATTCTTACACCTATCTCCTTTCTTCGGGCAATCATAAGACATATGACCCCGTTCTCCACAGTTATAACAACTTCCATTCATCGGTTTCTTACTTCCACTTGTATTACCCCTACCGCGGTTATCATAAGGTTTTCCGCGCTCTTGCCCTTTTCCTTTTCGGTCGTTCACAGCCTTGTAGTAGTTCACCTTAGCTCTACCATCTTCATCACAAATCCTACTCTTGTTCACAAGGGTCGCAAAATCCCTTATCTGTGAAAATCCAATCATATGCTTAATGTCTGGACGTAGACCACTTTCAAACTTCACACACTTGTCGTTCTCCGCTTCCAAAGTGTTGTAATGCGGACTAAACGCACACAAAGTCTCAAACTTGACGGCATAGTCAGCTACCGTCATATTTCCCTGTTTCAACTCCATGAATTCCACCACTTTCTTATTCTTCACATCCACAGGAAAATACTTAACCAAAAATTCTCTTTTAAACATTGCCCATGGTATAGCCATACCACCGGGTCCTAGCCTCAACTTGGCATTCCTCCACCACACATTCGCTTCCTCACGCAACACATATGTTCCAAGGGTTGTCTTCCCTTCCTCGGAACAATCCATTGCTTCAAAAATTATCTCAAGTTCCTCCAGCCACTTGTGAGCTCCATCCGGGTTGTAACCTCCGGTAAATGTTGGCGGTTTCTGCTTCATGAACCTTTCCAACCTCATCTCTACCTCTCTTCCAGGTTGATGATCTCTAACCACAATGTTGGTGAGTGCGGCCAAAGCCTCCGCAATCTGAGCATTCGTCCTCGCAGCAGCCATGATTCCTGAACGAATCACAACTAGACGTTAGAAAGTACTAACAGTGTTCCCTACACATGCTCATACGGGGAAAAGAAAAGTCCTAATTGGTTCACACGAACCGACCTGCTCTGATACCACTATTGTAACACCCTAACCCATACTACCCTTAAAAACGTAATTTTAAAAACTTTTCAACAAGTGTAAAGGCAGAGTGCCACGCGGTAATTAAAACACAAGCATACACACAGAGCGTCATGAAGTTTAACATGAAAAGCAACAGCGGATTCAAACATACCAAGCATGCATATATATACATATATATATACATAAGCCAAATTCATCCCTAAGGATGTCACTTATACAAGAACTAGCATATAAAAAGGTAACACCGATATACGATGAAATCCAAGCGTAAACCCCGACTCGATGTTACATTACCAGAGCATTCACTATTTACAAACTCTAGTCAAAAGCTAGTACTAAGAGGAGTAATCTATTCTAAGTCTCCTCACCAAAAGGTATCTTCAACACCACGCTATAACCGCAGTCTAAACGTCGGCACAGTCCTCAGCCTGAATATCTGAACCCCCAAAGGTCCAGCAAATAACACAAAGCAGAGAGTTAGAAAACATAATCGCATATCATACGAGCATAAGAAAGACCTTACACTTTCGAACTACATCATACATATTCTAACTCACGTCAAAACATCGCACTAAACAATTATCAATTAATAAGGTTCAACACAATTCAACCAGATAATGTCACATACCATTTATCAAATATATGCGCATTTACCCTAAGGTATCTAATGCCAATTAATTCACTGTCATGCCATCCCTAGACATGACTAAATGCATGTGGTACCAAGATGTCTCACCAACGGTGGACCAAGAACAGTTTTATATCATGCTGGATATGTCGGAACTTACCGAACCATCTTATCTCCCTTGGATAAGCCAAAACAGTTTTATATCCTGTTGGATAGGAACTCCGGACTCATGGATTCATCTAATCCGATCCTCGGCTTCATTATGGACACATAATCCATTTTCGTTATTGGAACCCAAGTTTCCAATGTTCACATACAATCATGAATGCATGATTACTTTTAAACACATCAAATACATGACGCTATCTAGCTCGAAGCTATTCATTCACTGATGCGGAAACACAATTCCAACATCTAACACATTAGGATAACACAATATCCTATCACTCAATTCATAATTATTCACATGATAATTATCTGCATACTCATTTTTATACACACAAGGTTTCATTTACACTTATGTCATAAAACATACATCATTCTCTTATCATTGCAAATTAATGCTAAAACATATACATTGCTCACATTAAACTACAACTTATTGCATACACGTTTATCATTCATATAACGATTAACAATAAGCATTAACAGTATCAACATGTATCAACAATCATGTAAGGATACTCTTAAACCATGATACAAGTGCCTAATCACACTTATAAACAATAACAAAAGTTGCAGGTTCAGTACTGTTCGCTAAGCGAATCCGTAGCGAACAGGTAGCGAACTCATTCGCTAAGCGAATCTCCTTTCGCTGTAGCGAACTACATCAGAGGATTACAGGTACATGGCGAACAGGTAGCGAACTTGTAGCGAGCTTATTCGCTGTAGCGAGCTACTGTTCGCTAAGCGAACTACACCAGAAAGAAAATCTGTTCTTGAGTTATCTAAGGCGGTTTAACCTCAAATCAACTCAAAAATTCATCTAAACATGTTATAAATTCATATAAACAGTCATTCCAAACATATATGGTATCAAGGAACATTAATCATCCCTTCTAAACATCCAAATACCTCTAATAATCAAAATCATGCCAATTTCTTGGGTTTTAAGTAACTTTCATAAACTTTCCAAAAATGATCCAAACACATACATATTTATCATGAAATCAAGCTAGTGATTAACACATACAAAGTGATGATGAAGAACATCACACTCACATACAAAAGCTTATCAAAAGTCTAAAAGAAATTGAGTGGGAGAGTTCGGGAACGGAGACATAGACAATCTCCCCCCTCCTTGTCACTCAAGAATCATGAATTCTAATCTCTTACCTTAAGCAAAGATGATGATCCAAGCCTTCTCTTGCTCAAGCTTTCTCTTAGCCAAAACCCTAGCTCTTGCTCTATCTTGCTTCTACTCACTCAAACTCAAAGAAAATGAATTTATGATACTATTCATAAGTTGGACTTGCTACTTATACTACTTCTCAAGTGTCATGAACCAAGCCCAAATGGCTTAGGCCCATGCCTCTCACGCCCCTTTAAGCCCAAAACAAGGTTCTCGCGCCTAATAACTTACGATCGGCTAAATAATTAATCGTCGCTCACTAAAATAATAAAAGCCAATTAATAAATAAAATACATTTAATAAAATATACGAATACGAAAAACGGGTCGTTACAAAAGCTGTTTTGTACTTATCATTTTCAGATATCTGGATTTGCCAGTACCCTGATTTCATATCAAATTTTGAAAAAATTAAAGCATCATTTAACCTATCTAATAAATCTTTTTTATTAGGAATTGGATACCTAATCCATTTTAAAACCTTATTAAGGGGTTTGTAATTAATTACCAATCTAGGAACGCCTCGTTCCTTCTCAGCAGCCTTATTAACATAAAAAGCAGTACAACTCCAAGGAGACTTAGAGTTTCTAACTAAACCTTTGTCTAAAAGAGATTGTATTTCTTTTTTACATAAATTTAAGTAATCATTGTTCATCTGAGCTGGCCTAGCTTTAGTAGGAATCTGACTTTCATTAAAGTCGTCTATATACGGCAGAGAAACATGTTTCTTCCTATCCCAAAAAGCATTTGGGAGATCATTACAGATTTCCGTAGTAAAATCTTGTTCTAAAGACTTAATTTTCTTTTTAATATCATAATTTTCAAGTTGTTCATTAATATTAAGCACACTAATTTCTTCTTTTAAAAAACATAATTGTTTTTCTTTTTTCAAAAGAATATCTTTTACTTCATTTAGCATCCTAGTTTGTGGATCTGTTATGAATTCAAAAAGAATTTTTTGATCCTTTATAAAAGTAGTAATACCCTTTTGATCAATATTAACAATAGGCATAATATTATGCAAAAAAGGAGTACCTAATATAATCCTATGAGTTAAATTCTTTACTAAGATAAAATGGGTTGGTAAGCAGATATTTTTGTTACAAATATAGGCATTAGATAGTTATAGTTAACTTGGAGTTTGTCTCCTCCTGCCTGAGTCAGAGATTGGGTAGTTTTAACAAAATATTTTGTTGGAATTATTCCTTCCTAAATGCAGTTAAGATCTGCACCACTATCTACAAGGGCAACCTCGTCTTTAAGGATAAAATTTTTGTTAATAACAAGAGTTATCTTAACAAACCATTTTTGTGATGTAACCCTTTCAAGGAGGCTAAGATATCTATTGCTAGGTGATGGATTGTTATCATCAGAAACAATATTTTCTATTTTATTAAAATTTTCTAATAAACTAATTCTTCTGGCTAAAACATCGTTGTTATTCTTAATATAAGAAATTTCAGATTTTAAAAGATTTATTTCTCTTTTTAAATCATTTATAGAAACAGGAGTTTCACGTTCATTAGATTGACGAAACCTAGATAAGACTTCGCTAAGCTGATAAGGGGCTTCTTTAATTAAAGGAGCTTTTCCTCTAAGATTATCCCTTATTAAAGTTTCTATTAATTTTCTTCTCAAATTATCATCTGAGATAGATTCTAAAGCTTTTAAGGCTTCATCCTGTTCACTGGTTAAAACATTTAGACCATTCATCTCCACTATGGATTTCCAATAGCTTAGTTCATTACATTTACAACTATTGTTATCAGATGTATCTGAAGAAGAGCTATAGCTAACCTCATCTTCAGAGGATTCTACTTCAGACTCAGAATTAATAAGAAGAACCTTTTCTAATTGATTTCTAAGTTCTTCATCCTCAATATCATTTAGGGCTTTTTTAGTCCTACATTGGTTGGCATAATGGCCAACCTTTCCACATTTGTGGCAAGTTATGTCAAGCTTTTTAGCTTTTCTTTTCCTGCTAAAGTTAGGAGTATAATCCTTATGTTTTGGTTTAGAATAATTTTTCCTACGTTTTTTCTTATACGAATACTTATAAGTATCTGATGGATCTTTTCTTCTACTTTTATAAGGTCTTAACTTATCTATTTTACCCTTCTTCCTGCTCTCAGGAGGGTTTTCTAGATCAAAAGCGAATTGCTCGCAAAATTCACCTATTTGGTGTTTTTCAGTTAATTTTTGTTTTTTAAGTTGATTTTTAAGTTTTATGTCATTACATAAAGATAAACCTTCATTAATACATGTACTAATAATTTGGCCATAAGTTAAATCAGAATAATTAATATTTATTCCATCATTATTATTTCTAAGAGTTTGTCTTATTCTTTCAGCAAAAAGATGAGGCAAACCATCTACAAATTTTGATTTCCAATGCATAGAATTGGGATTTTTTAATTGAAAAACTCTAGATAAAAAGGTATCTTTATACCATCTAAAATGAGTTAAAGATGGACATCTAAGATTTTGCAATAATGTTTGCAATTTCTCAGCAATGGGTATATTAGTTCCTACAAAATGTTGTAGAATAGAAAGACATAGTGTATAAACTGCATCTTCTTCTTCAGTAGTAGTGATAGTAGTATTACTACTTGACGTTTCAGTTTTTATAAGCTTTTTATGAGAGAGAATTTCTCTCTTCTGAGCATCAGTGAGATAATGATCCCACCAACCTCTCAGTTGGCCAACAAATCCAGTTGTTATAAACGACGCTATAGAGCTATCAGAATTATCCTGTTGTTTACAAATAGATGAATACATAATTATTCTGTGTATCATATCAATAATTTGCTTATCATTTAAGCCATCAATATTCCATTCATAAATGGCCTTTCCAGAATAAGAATTCTGAAAGGGTTCAGCTTCTTCAAAGAGTAAATCTTGAGGCAAAGGCCTCTTATAATAATATTTTTCTACGGGCTTAGGAGCATAAATAGGATTTATTTGAGCAATCTGATCATTTATCTCATGATTAGCAAATATTTCTGCTAATTGGTCAATATCCTCTATATCAGAGGTGTCGGACATATTTTTCTGAGATAAGACATTTAAGCGAAGTTGTTTAAGCTTTTCCTCCAAAACATGAATAAATTCATCGTTATTAGATTTTAATTTAAATCCTTCTACCGCTATAGGTGGTTGAATAATAGGGACATCTTTATTAATAACAATCTCTGAGGATTCAGTATCAATTTTATTCTTTTCTAACTGATTTAGAATTAGATTCTGTTTAGTTAATTGTTCTTCCAAAAGTCTTTTTAAATCAGTAATATCTTTTTCTAGGGACATAAATTGGTCACCTAAACAAATAAGGAAAGAATTAGTGTAATTTTGAGATTTAACTATTGCATTTAGTTCTTTGAGAGTAATATAATCATTCTCAACTTTCTGATTTTGGAGGTTTAAATAAGCTGTAGCTTCAACTATGGGTATTCCACTATGGGTATTCCAATTCTTATTTTGTAAAACCATAATTTCACTTTTAACTTTGTTATGAAAATACTTAACAAACCATTTTACAAAAGGAACATAACTTTGTATTTGAGATAAATAATCATAATAATTATCTTTCAATTCTTTTAATTCAAAATCTTTGAATTTTTTGAAATACCAATTTCTGAAATCTTTATATCTATCTTGGTTGAACTCATCATTGATGAGTTGCCTCCAACTACTTCCTGGGGAAAGATCCATCATAAATGAAAACTCATTTAAGATTGGGTAGGCGATTCCCTACTCTGAGAAATATTTTTTTGATATATTCCTTGAGGAATTTTATTTTCACTTATGCGAATATTTTCAACGGATTCAATATCCTCTCTTATTTGAGAAGTAGAGGCTCTAGAAAGCTCTAAAGGGGCAGTGTGGAACTCGCTAGTAGAATACCTGGATGACATGGTTCTAGGAATTTTTATACTCCTCTGAGGAGTAAATCTTATTTCAATATCTCCTTCAGTAGTTTGGGAAATTTGGTCTGTATCCGTATTTATTATAGGATCAGGATCAACTTCTTGAGGTAATGTCCAGGTTTCAGGAAAATTTATTTCATTCCATTTTATTAACCTATTTGCTGCAACATTAGAAGTTAATAAATTAGTTTGGACTAAGGTTGTGGTTCCAGGAAACGATATTTGTTTCGCTTTGGGATTAAGAGTATTTAAGACTCTGTAATAAACCCTATAGCATATTGCTATTATTTCACTACCAGTTTTATAATTATAACCATTGGTATGAACTGTCAATTGCATAGCATCATTTAGGTGCTTATCAGTTAAAGATAAACTTAAATTAGGTGAAACATCAAAATATACTGGTCCATGACACAGACTTGTTTCGATTAAAGCAGCTAGAGAAGGTTTAAAATCTTTACACCTACCATCTCTAACATAAGCCATTATACTAGAATTTAACCCTAACATAGTTAAAGGTTTAAAGGCTATTTGGATTAATCCAATATGAATAAAATTATATCCCTTAAAAGGAAGTAAATCTGCTTTACTTAATAATTTTATAGTCTTGGTATTACCAGTAACTTGAATTGTTCGCTCAACTGTTTTAACAGCATAACGAGATAATATATCAAAGGTTCCAAATTTATAAATTTGTTTAGAAGGGATAGAAGGAATAGTCCATCTGTTTAATTTTTCCAAATTTTTTGGATATTCTATTGAATCTTCATTCTTTATTAAATTATTCTGATTATCATCATATTCTTCAGAGTCGTTCATAAAATAAAACAAGGGTTGTTATGACTGGCAGGATAGTAAATTTGTCTGATGAAACTAAAAATAAAATTTTCTCAACAAATCTTCAGTCTTCTGAGCAAACGCAAATAGCGTTTAACTATCAACCCGAAGGGATAGACAGACCAAGTCTCAAAACTCAGAAGTTACATAGTTCTTAGGAAAAACAGGCAAAAGATCAACCAACCCCTCACCTGGGGAAAACGGGATCAAGCCTTACACTAAGAAATATGTCAAGTTCAAAAGAACAAAGAAAATCGGTAAACTAAATTTTACTAATTTTTTCATCAGATCTATTTACTAAGCTGTCAAGTCATAACAAGAGTTTAGCAACTAATTGTCATTACAATTAGTAAATTAAAAGATTGGGTTATACCTGGATCGTTCAGTATGGAAAAGGCGATATATATATATATATATTCAATGTATGTAGCAAGTATATATTTAGAATAAGACAAAAGTGCTACAGTGCGTCGCAGCGGTGTATACAGTAGGAAATGGTTTTATTTCTCTAATATAACGAAAGAGTTATTTTACAAAGTGGTGCCTCCTTCTCTAAACAAATTCCCTTTTTATAGGGAAATATGGAACACTATTTGTTCCGGTTAAAGGTGCTTCTTACCTAAAGCAACCAGTAAATAAAAATGACAAAATTAAAAATACAAGCAAACGACAAAAGTTAATAATGCCGGGTACACTGAGGGCCCCATCGACGCAATTATTAACTTTGAAACAGAAAAAGAAAATTATAACATAAAACAAACAACTTTTTATAAAGTAGTGTAATTTGTCGGCAGCATCATTTGCTTTTTTGAAATAAATTTTTCTTAACGGGAGAAAATTAACCACATGTCCTCTTCCCTTGAGCCACTCCTTCTATGAGACTGTCCCAGAAATCTTCTGGAGTGGGAGATTGAGATTCTCCTGCTAGGAAGTCCATTGAGCCCTGAGAAGATGTTGACATTGTATCTTCTTTGCATGAAGGAAATGTTTTCAAAAACTGGGATTTCATATGATCAAGAGTCCTGATCATAATCTCGTCTTCAGATTCATTGGGATATTTCTTTTGGAAATAGCTCTTCATTTGATCTAGAGAGAATTGAGTAGCATCTTGACCTTTCTTGGATTTATCTTCATGAATTGAACTATTAATACTGCTAACAATATTTTGAACATCTTCTGGGGACATTTTATTCCACCATTTAAAGAAAAAGTTTCTTTCTAGGATCGGAATATTAATCCGATCTTTTGAAATCTTCAAAGACCACCTCCAAATCCATGGAATTTGGAATTTTATTAAGAATAAAGTTGGACATTGTCCTGTAATTAAATTATCTGAAGCGATCTTTAAAATTAAAGGACTATTATCACACCAAGAATTATAAAGCTCTAATAATTCCTTTGGTAAAATTTCTAGAGAAGGACCAAATTTGATCCACCACTCAAAAAACCAATTTGGTATTTCAGAAGCCAAAATATTTGGATTGATTGAGAAAAACCAATAATGTTTATTCTTTGGATTTTGGTAATAGAATACCTGTGTAAAGGCTTGGACATAGTCCCAATAATTAAAATATATATATTTTCCTTCGGCTAATTTAATAGCTTTTTCTCCATTTGGGTTAAATCCCCATTCTCTTGGGAGTAAGATTTTATTAATATGGCATTTTGAAAAATTTATAAAATTTTCTGGGTTATTACCTTGATAATAATGAGTTATAGTTACAAATTCTGTAATATTTAATAGAATTTCTAAATTCGGTCTTGATTTTCCATAAAGACCTGGATATCCTCTTGAATCTAGATACTTTGTTTTTACTGACCAACCATTATTATTGGCTTGGGTTATGTCATCATGTTCAACATGCATAATTTTCTCTGTGACAGGATTTTCAAAATATTCTGAAACCTGTTCTGGATTATTAATCACAGTATCCTTATAAGTTATTAACTTATTTTGTTCATTTGAATTTGAAGAAGATGCTTCTTCTTTTCTGGGTATTTGCTTATTTTTATTATAAGCAATTGTGGTCCAATCTCCTATTAGAGGAATGTTAGATTCTTGCAAAGGCACTATACTAGTCTCTCTGCCTCTGCCATGTCTCCCTCGGCCACGACCTCTTCCCCCGTAGGGGCCTGACATCTTAGTCGCCCTGCAAAAATTCACGTGTAAGGTAATCAGCTAGAGAATTATTTTCTCCTTTAATGTATTGAATATCAAAATCAAAAGCAGATAATTGGGCTTGCCATCCTGCAAAAATTTGTTTTGCAACTAGATTTTTAACATCTTTTTCAATTATTGACTTAGCTGAACTACAATCAATCCTGAGTAAAAACTTTTGATTTAAAAGGTCACTTTGGAATTTAGAAATGCATTTTATAATGGATAGCATTTCTTATTTTATAGTTGAATATCTTTTCTGAGTGTCATTCCATTTTCCAGAGGTAAATCTAACAAGGACTTCTTTCGAAGTTTCGGGTATAACCTGTTTCAGGATACCTCCATATCCTAAATTGGAGGCATCAGTCTCAACAATCTTAAAATATTTAGGATTAGCTAAGGATAAGCAAGGCAAACATTTAACTTTAGCTTTTATGCTTTTAACTGCCTGGGTATGATTCTCAGTCCAAGGGCCAGGTTTATCTTTAAGCCTGTTATAAAGAATAGCGGTATCCTCTGCTAGATTTTTATAATAGTCTGAAATATAATTCAAACTTCCCAAAAATCTTTGTAATTGGGTTTTATCAGTGATAACGTCGGGAAATTTAGAAGCAAATGCAATACTTCTACTAATAGGAACTATTGTTCCTTGATTAATTTCATGTCCTAAAAATCTGACTTTTATTTGAAAAAGTTTCATTTTGGGTGCAGATAAAACAAGACCATTATGTATAATAATGTTTTTAAATATTTTTAAATGTTTAAAATGCTGATCTAGGGATTTAGAAAAGACTAACACATCATCAATATAAATAATAATAAAATCTGAATAAGGGTTAAAAATATCATTCATTATATTCTGGAATTCAGAAGGGGCATTCTTTAATCCAAAAGGAAGGACATTCCATTCATAATGTCCAAAAGGAACGGCAAAAGCTGTTTTATATCTATCAGTTTCATTAATCTGAATTTGCCAATATCCAGACTTCATGTCAAATTTTGAAAATATTAATGAGTCATTTAACCTATCTAATAAGTCTTTCTTATTAGGAATAGGATATCTAATCCATTTTAAAACCTTATTAAGGGGTTTATAATTGATAACAAGTCTAGGAACACCTCGTTCCTTTTCAGCTGCCTTATTCACATAAAAACCAGTACAACTCCAAGGGGATTTTGAAGTCCTAATTAATTTTTTGTTAAGTAATGATTCTATTTCATTTTTACATAAACCAAGATATTCTTGATTCATTTGGGCTGGTCTAGCCTTAGTAGGAATCTGACTTTCTTTAAAGTCATCCTCATAGGGTAAAGAAACAACATGTTGTTTTCTATTCCAAAAAGCATTAGGAAGGTCATTACAAACTTCAGTTTGAAATTGACTTTCCAATTTCCTAATTTGAATTTTAATCTTCTCATCATCAAGTTGATTTTTAATATTGAAAATATTAATTTCTTCTTTAAGGAAACATATTTGTTTCTCTTTTTTCTTTAAAAGTAAATCTCTTACCTCATTAAGCATTCTAGTTTGAGGGTCAGAAATAAAATCAAAAGTAATTTTCCGGTTTTCCAAAATAGTTGTAATACCCTTTTGATCAATCTTAATTATAGGCATTATCATATGTAAAAAAGGAGTACCCAAAATAATCCTATGAGTTAAATCTTTTACCAAAATAAATGGAGTTGGCAAACAAATATTATCTTTACAAATATAAGTATTATTAAGTTTGAAATTAACTTAAAGTTTACTTCCACCAGCCTGGGTAAGTCTTTGGGTAGTTTTGACAAAATATTTTGTAGGGATAATACCCTCCTGAATACAATTAAGATCTGCTCCACTATCAATAAGGGCTATTTCATCTTTTAAAACAAAGATTTTATTAACTATCAAAGTAATTTTAGTAAATCATTTTTGAGAAGTAACTCTTTGAATAATATTCAAATAGCCTTCAGAGTGATAAGAGGGATTTTTTATTAAATCACTATTATTTGTTAGAATATTATTATTTTCTAAAATACTAACCTTATGATTAAGGATATCATTATTATTTTTTATCTGAATAATCTCGGATTTTAACTGATTAACTTCCCTTTTTAAATCTGTTATTGAAACCGGAGTTTCTTTGATATTAACCTGTTGAAATCTAGATAAGACTTCACTGAGTTGGTAGGGAGCTTCATTAATCATAGGAGATTTTTCCCTGGAATTTTCTTTAATCAGAAATTCAATCATTTTCCTTTTCAGATTATTATCTGAAATAGACTCTAAGACTTTTAAAGCTAGATCTTGTTCTGAGGTAAGAACATTTAATCCATTCATGTTAACAATGGATTTCCAGTAATGTAACTCATTACATTGACAATTCTTATTGTCTGAATCACTATCTCCAGTGCTTAATTCCTCATTTTCTTCTGACATATAATCAGATTCCTCATTAATCTCTGACATATAATCAGATTCTTCAGACTCATGATCTGAGTTTAGTAATAAAACCTTTTGTAAATGATTCCTAAGATCCTCATCCTCAATATTATTGAGAGCTTTCTTAGTCAAACATTCGTTAGCATAATGGCCAACTTTTCCACACTTATGACAAGTGATTCCTAACTTCTTGGCTTTTCTCTTCCTTTTAGCGTAAGATTTATAAGGTTTGTTGTCTATCTCCTTTTTGTATTTATACCCTTTTTTTCTAAAAGGTTTAGTATAACCCTTATTTTTTCTAGGGTTTCTGTATTCCTTGCCTAATTTTATTCTCTTCCTTTCTTAGTCTAATTGGTGTTTCTCTGTGAGACGTTGTTTTTTCAACTGGTTTTTGAGTTTTATGTCATTACATAAACTTAATCCTTCATTTACACAGGCACTAATAATTTGGCCGTAGGTCAAATCAGAGTAATTTATATTAACTCCGTCATTTTTATTGCGAAGGGACTGCCTTACCTTTTCACTAAATAAGTGAGGTAGACCATCAATAAATTTTGATTTCCAATGAACTGAATTAGGATTAGTTAATTGAAAAACTCTAGACAAGAATGTGTCTTTATACCACCTAAAATGTGTTAAAGATGGACATCTAAGGTTTTGAAGAAGGGTATTCAGCTTCTCAGCTATGGGAATATTGGTTCCAACAAAATGTTGAAGAATAGAGAGACATAGTGTATAAACTGCATCTTCTTCACCAGTCATAGCTGTGGTAGTTAACATAGAACTACTAGATTCTTCTATTTTAATAATTTTTTTATGAGAAAGAATTTCTTTCTTTTGGGCATCACTAAGATAATGATCCCACCAGCCTCTGAGTTGACCGACAAAACCCGTCGTAATAAAGGAGGCTATAGAGCTGTCTGAATTACCTTGTTGTTTACAGACAGTGGAATACATAATCATTCTATGTATTATAGCAATGATTTGCTTATCATTTAATTCATCTATATTCCATTCATAAATGGATTTTCCAGAATAAGAATTCTGGAAAGTCTCTGTTTCCTCAAAAAGTAAATCTTGAGGAGAAGGTCTTTTATAATAATGCTTATCTAAAGCTCTAGAAACATAAACAGGATTTATGTTAACAGTTTCATTAATATCCTGATTAGCAAACATAGCTGCTAATTGATCAACATCTTTAAAATTCACGGGTTCATCAGATTCTGATAAACTGTTGTCTTTATTAATGACACTCAAACGTAATTGTTTAACCTTTTCATCTAATATACTAATAAATTCATCACTATCTTTTTGGATTTTAAATCCTTCTATATTAACAGGAGGTTGTATAATAGGAACATCATTATGGTCCTTTTCATAATCTTTTCTTTCAGAATTCTGTTTGTATTGCAAAATCTGTTTTTCAAAAAGATTTTTCATATCAACTAATTCTTTTTCAATATATATTAATTGGTCTCCTATACAATTTAAAAAACTATTAGTATAATTTTGAGATTTAATTATCGAATTAAATTCTTGAATAGTGCTAATATTATTATCAGTCTTTTTACTCTGTATAGCTAAATAGGCTGTAGCTTCAACATTTTTTCCCAAACTTAGAGTTTTTTCAGGGGGAAAAGGAGAAATAATATTATTTCCTTCTAAAGTCGTCCAAGATTTAGATTGTAAAACCATAATTTCTTTTTTCATTTTTTCCACAAAAAAATTTGTAAACCATTTTACAAAAGGAATATAATCTTGAGTCTGACTTAGACAATTATAAAAGTCTTCTTTTAACTGAGCTAATTCCCAGGCTTTAAAAGTCTTAAAATACCATTTTCTAAAATCAGTATATCTTTCATGATAAAACTCATCATTGATGAGTTTTCTCCAAGCACTATTTGGTCTTAGATCCATAAAACCTAATCTTCTTGGAGATGAAAACTCATCTCCGAAGGGGTAGGAGATTTTCTACCTTCAATATTAGATTTTTGGTAAATACCATGTGGAATTTTATTTTCACTTATACAAATATTTTCAACCGTCTCAAATTCTTCTTTAATTCTAGAAGTAGATGCTCTACTAGGAGCAAAATGAGCTGAATAATATTCAGATTCTGAATGTCTCTCAGACAAAGTTCTAGGTATTCTAAAACTTCTGCTAGACTTAAATTTTATCTCTACATCACCTTCAGTGGTTTGGATGATTTGGTCTATATCCTTATTAAGGACAGGTCCAGGATCTACAACCTGATTTAAGGACCATGACTCAGGGAATGTAATTTCATTCCATCGGAGGGAGACATGGCAGAGGCAGAGAGACTAGTATAGTGCCTTTGCAAGAATCTAACATTCCTCTAATAGGGGATTGGACCACAATTGCTTATAATAAAAATAAGCAAACACCCAGAAAAGAAGAAGCATCTTCTTCAAATTCAAATGAACAAAATAAGTTAATAACTTATAAGGATACTGTGATTAATAATCCAGAACAGGTTTCGGAATATTTTGAAAATCCTGTCACAGAGAAAATTATGCATGTTGAACATGATGACATAACCCAAGCCAATAATAATGGTTGGTCAGTAAAAACAAAGTATCTAGATTCAAGAGGATATCCAGGTCTTTATGGAAAATCAAGACCGAATTTAGAAATTCTATTAAATATTACAGAATCTGTAACTATAACTCATTATTATCAAGGTAATAACCCAGAAAATTTTATAAATTTTTCAAAATGCCATATTAATAAAATCTTACTCCCAAGAGAATGGGGATTTAACCCAAATGGAGAAAAAGCTATTAAATTAGCCGAAGGAAAATATATATTTTTTAATTATTGGGACTATGTCCAAGCCTTTACACAGGTATTCTATTACCAGAATCCAAAGAATAAACATTCTTGGTTTTTCTCAATCAATCCAAATATTTTGGCTTCTGAAATACCAAATTGGTTTTTTTAGTGGTGGATCAAATTTGGTCCTTCTCTAGAAATTTTACCAAAGGAATTATTAGAAATTTATAATTCTTGGTGTGATAATAGTCCTTTAATTTTAAAGATCGCTTCAGATAATTTAATTACAGGACATTGTCCAGCTTTATTCTTAATAAAATTCCAAATTCCATGGATTTGGAGGTGGTCTTTGAAGATTTCAAAAGATCGGTTTAATATTCCGATCCTAGAAAGAAACTTTTTCTTTAAATGGTGGAATAAAATGTCCCCAGAAGATGTTCAAAATATTGTTAGCAGTATTAATAGTTCAATTCAGGAAGATAAATCCAAGAAAGGTCAAGATGCTACTCAATTCTCTCTAGATCAAATGAAGAGCTATTTCCAAAAGAAATATCCCAATGAATCTGAAGACGAGATTATGATCAGGACTCTTGATCATATGAAATCCTAGTTTTTGAAAACATTTCCTTAATGCAAAGAAGATACAATGTCAACATCTTCTCAGGGCTCAATGGACATCCTAGAAGGAGAATCTCAATCTCCCACTCCAGAAGATTTCTGGGACAGTCTCATAGAAGGAGTGGCTCAAGGGAAGAGGACACGTGGTTAATTTTCTCCCGTTAAGAAAAATTTATTTCAAAAAAGCAAATGATGTTGCCGACAAATTACACTACTTTATAAAAAGTTGTTTGTTTTATGTTATAATTTTCTTTTTCTGTTTCAAAGTTAATAATTGTGTCGATGGGGCCCTCAGTGTACCCGGCATTATTAACTTTTGTCGTTTGCTTGTATTTTTAATTTTGTCGTTTTTATTTACTGGTTGCTTTAGGTAAGAAGCACCTTTTATCGGAACAAATAGTGTTCCATATTTCCCTATAAAAAGGGAATTTGTTTAGAGAAGGAGGCACCACTTTGTAAAATAACTCTTTCGTTATATTAGAGAAATAAAACCATTTCCTACTGTATACACCGCTGCGACGCACTGTAGCACTTTTGTCTTATTCTAAATATATACTTGCTACATACATTGAATATATATATATATATATATATATATATATATATATATATATATATATATATATATATATATTTCTTGAATCAAATTTAAATGATGGACCAGTTTATTTTAACTGTTATCCTAATTACTCTATGAACTTAACAGATAGTTTCACACCTACATCATTAGTATTTAATATTCAATGTATGGATGGCTTATTTAATGAAGGAGTTGCCAATATAGATGTATGTCATAGAATTAAATCAATAGGTGAAAATTCAGATAAAAAAGCTGCTATATTAATAATTACTGGTTTTACTGGACAATTAAAAGGATGGTGGGATAATATAATTAGTCCTGAAGAAAAACATGCTATCTTAGAAGCTAAAAAATTAGATCCAACAACAGGCGTCTTAGGAGATGAAGATGCTATAAATACTTTATTATATACAATTACCAAACACTTTGTAGGGGATCCAGCTCAAATACAGGATAGAGCTGCAGATCAATTAGCAAATGTAACGACCCAAATTTATTATTCACTATTTAAGTGTTTAATTATTTGGTGATGTGGTTTTTAAGTAAGATAGTAACTTTAAGTTATTTATCGAGAGTTTTAGTTAACGCACGAGTTAGTGAGAGTTAACGCGAGTTGGGCCAAGCCAATTGGGCTTGAGGCCCAATGGGCCTTATGGACTTGTGAGGGGCGCCATATGGTCAAGGGGAAGAGAGGAAACATTTCATTTTTCTTGTTCTTGTGAGAGTTTAGAGAGAAGGGAGAGCTCAAGGAGCTAGGGCAAGAGCTTGGAGGAGGGATTCGAGGAGCAATCGTGGAGCTTTCGTCGATCCAAGGTAAGAGAGTAGATTTCATATTCGTGGGTGACTCGAGGAAGGGGAGAATGTCGATTTCTCCTCACCCGAACTTCCTCCACCCCATTTTCGTTTTAGCTTAGAACGGATTTTCTTGATGGAAATCGTTCCTAAGGTTCTTAATATGCTTAACATGCTTTTAACATGATTAATGAACGAAAACTATGGTAAAAACGAGTTGTATGAAAGATTAAACTCAAGAACTTAGTGTTCTTGAGAGTTTTGATGAAAAAGTGTTTAATCTCTACTTTTTCGATGTTTATGATGTAGATCGGTGAAATGAACTGTCCTTTTGTGTTTAGACATGCTTGTTATACTTGAATATGAACATATTTGGGGTTTATAACATGAAAAATGGGATTTTGGGTGATTTTGAGTGAAAAATCATTTTCTGAAAACTCAAGAACAGATGTTCTTCTGGTGTGGTTCGCTACCTGTTCGCTACAGCGAACGTGTTCGCCAGATGCTCGCCAACTGCTCGCCAGTTGAGGTTTTGTGTCTGTTTGCGTTCGCTACCTGTTCGCTACAGCGAACGTGTTCGCCACGTGTTCGCCACGTGTTCGCCACCTGTTCGCTACCTGTTCGCTTAGCGAACAGCACTGTGACAGCAACTTTTTGATAGTTGTTTTAAGTGCAATTAGGCACTTGTAACATGGATTTAAGGTATCCTAACATGCAATTAGGTGTTTATAACCATGATTAATTGTATTGTGATGATAGTTGTTGATTATGTGTGTGGAATATAATTGTTGTTGATTATGTGTGTGGAATATAATTGTTGTTGATTGTGTTGATGATGTTTGTTAAAATGTCAAAGAAGTATATTAAGGTGTTAATTAACTTAATAAAGAAGTATATCGAATTATGTTATTCGATAAAGAAGGATATTAAGGTATAGTGTTATCTTAATAAAGAAGTAATGTTGGATAGTGTTCCACATTAGTAAATGAAGAGCTTAATGCTAATTAAAATGATTGTGAGTGAATTCATGAAAAACATATACATGCATTCATGAATATATGTGATATTGGATATTCCAATAAAGAAGGATATCGGATTATATTTATCCGATAAAGAAGGATATTAGAGGTGAGATACTCTAATAAAGAAGATGGTACCACATGCATTAGAGGTGTCTAGAGGACATAGCATGAATGTGAAGCATTAGATTGCATTAGGGATTATGTGTGCATTTTATGATAAATAATGTTTGACACGTACTTGGTAAATGTTGATTGTTAATCCGTATGTGAGGAGCAGAGTCCGTCATGACTATAAAATGAACAATGCAGGGTCCGTCATGACCATAATCTGAACCGTGTATTTGTGGTGTTAGATTACATTAGGAACTTTATGTGTATTCCTATTTGTAATTGAGTTATGTGTATTTGTTGATGTTTTGGTATTGTCCGAGACGACGTGAAACTATATGTTTGGTGTATAATTGTGGATGATTGATTATGTGATAAATGAAGAATATGCATGAATGATGGTGGTGTATATGTATAATGTATGATTATGCATGTCTTTATGAAGAAGTGTTTAAGTACCATTTACTTACACTTATATTTTGAGTATGTTATCTAACTCTCTTTTATGTGTTATGTGCTGGATCGTTGGGGGTCCAGATTTACAGGTTTTGTGGTATTCGATGTCGAGTCGTCGGTGAAGCTCCGCTCTGATTGTGACACGGGAAAAGGGGTTTTATATGTATATAGAGTCTCCTTATCTAGGTTGTTTTGTATAGCTAATAAATACATTAGTTGATTTAACATTTGTATAAACACTATTTTTACTAATTAATTACATTAGTATTATTTTGATAGAGGAGTGTAATACTCGAACCGATATTCAATAAATTAAATGTGATTTTCCGTTGCGTATTTTGAAAAAGATTTTACTAAAGGTAGAAATATATAAATAATGGGTTTGGGTGTTACAGCAAACCTTTATTGTCCTACAATGAGTGATTATCGATGGTATAAAGATATGTTTTTATCAAAATTATGTAATAGACCTGATGGTGGTGCCGATTATTGGAAAGAACGATTTATAGCAGGATTACCTAGATTATTAGCAGAAAAGGTTAGAATGGCCATTAAAGCTAAGAGTAATGGAGTCATTCCTTACTGTATATTAACTTTTGGACAAATATCTAGCCAAATTATAGAAACTGGAATAGGAATTTGTACAGATTTTAAAATTCAGAATAAAATTAAATCTGAGGTAACTCAAAGTAAAAAAGAATCTGTACAAATTCTGAATTGAGTTACCTCAGATTTAATTTTATTCTGAATTTTAAAATCTGTACAAATTCCTATTCCAGTTTCTATAATTTGGCTAGATATTTGTCCAAAAGTTAATATAGAGTAAGGAATGACTCCATTACTCTTAGCTTTAATGGCCATTCTAACCTTTTCTGCTAATAATCTAGGTAATCCTGCTATAAATCGTTCTTTCCAATAATCGGCACCACCATCAGGTCTATTACATAATTTTGATAAAAACATATCTTTATACCATCGATAATCACTCATTGTAGGACAATAAAGGTTTGCTAATTGATCTGCAGCTCTATCCTATATTTGAGCTGGATCCCCTACAAAGTGTTTGGTAATTGTATATATAAAGTATTTACAGCATCTTCATCTCCTAAGACGCCTGTTGTTGGATCTAATTTTTTAGCTTCTAAGATAGCATGTTTTTCTTCAGGACTAATTATATTATCCCACCATCCTTTTAATTGTCCAGTAAAACCAGTAATTATTAATATAGCAGCTTTTTTATCTGAATTTTCACCTATTGATTTAAAAGCTGTAGCTGCCATTCTATAATTGAATTACCGCCATTCTATAATTGAATGGTATTTAATATATTTTGTTCACTATGTCCATCTATGTTCCATTCTATAATTGAATTACCGCTGTAAGAGCTGGCAACCATGTCTCTAGCTTCTTCAAATTGAAGATCCGGAAAACTAGGTCTAGGATAATAGTTTCTCGTTCTTCCTTGGTAACCCATGTGTTTTCTAATTCTATTAATCTCAGAATTATCCTCATTCTTCTCTAATATATTTACTTGTGCTTTTGCTTTCCCATTAATAGATAAATCAGATAATTTCTTCATAAGATTATCTACTAATTCATCTTTTCTAGGCCCTAATTTGACTTCGCTTAAATCCTTCTCAGGGACATTAATCAATTTGTATATAGGTCTTTGCGGATCTAAAGGAAAATCCTTGTAAGACTCTATTTTATTATTTGTAAGAGGAGTATGGGACATCTGAGTCTCTACTCTATCTAGCTGATCTGCTATGGTGCTTAATATGGTATTCGAAAAATTCAGCTGAGACTGAACTTTTCCTATATCAGCATTTTCTGGTGATTTAAAGGGATAAGCTTCTAAGGGTACACTATGACTTTCTATCTTAATGGCTTCTAACGGAGGATGAACAGATTCAACAGTTTTATTGGTTAATGTTGTCCATTTTTTAGCAGTTTTTGTAGTAACATTCAAATAATTTGTTTGTATGAAAGGATTAATTATTTTTTGTTCTGTACAATATTCTTCAAACCAAGTGAAGAAATAGACATTAATTCTTTTATTTCTAATATAGTCATAAAATCTTTTAAGATAATAAGCAGTTTGTATTTTCTCAAAAGTACCAAAGTACCAATCTCTTTTTTCTTTATTATAATCCGCTTCAAAGTCTTCCCTAATCCAAGCTTTATTTATTTCAAACTCTCCTTCTAATTCTATAACATTAAGAATTTGTGAGGCAGTAGGAGACATAGGAGGAGAATCATTTCTTCCCTCAGTCTCATAGATAGGTTGGGGAATATTAGGAGTAAAATCAACTCCTGCTAAATTAATATTAATGGTAGAATCTATAGATCTTCTAGAGCTTGTACTAGCTCTACTACTAATAGGTTCTTCAATCCTCATGGATTGACTTCTATTCATTCTGATCCTAATGCTACCATCATTTTCTAATATAAATTGTCTGGGTTGTCTTGATTCTAATTTTGGGGGAGGCATTATATCCTGTAATATCCATTCTTCTGGTAATTTTTGTCTTAAGTCAGAAGCCTTTAATCTTTTTGGTGTAGTAATATTTGATCGTCTTAAATTAGCTTCAACAATAATGGTTTCATTCTTCGGCGAACTTCTAATTGCTTTAAAATTGTAATTAATATTTGAAACTTTATATTTAATTCTATGACATACATCTATATTGGCAACTCCTTCATTAAATAAGCCATCCATACATTGAATATTAATTACTAATGATGTAGGTGTGAAACTATCTGTTAAGTTCATAGAGTAATTAGGATAACAGTTAAAATAAACTGGTCCATCATTTAAATTTGATTCAAGAATAGCTATTATAGATTCAAGAAACGTTTTAATTCTGCTGTCCCTTAATACCAGTAATATTGGAGTATTTAATCCTAATTTATGTAGAGGTTTTACCACAACTTGAATTAATCCTAAATGAATATACCGAAAGCCTTGTTTTATATGTTCTTCTAGTAATTTTTCATTTAATAGATTAATAGTTTCTCGTTGATGAGTTATAGATTTTGATGATTCTATAGTTTGAGTAATACTATGTGCTCTAAAGTTGTCAAACATACTTGTTTTATAAATCTCTTTATAACTGATTTCAGGTAGTTTCCAATTCTGTAATTTGTTTTCAATTTCAGCTATTTCTAATTCATGGTTTTGATATCTATCTTGGTCACTTCTAGCTTCTAATTCTTGGGGTGATAATCCAGAAGTAACTATGGCACGATCTCTCCTAGAAGATCCTAGTTCACTTAAAGTTCTAAGTATTCTAGACATACTTCCTGTTTTCTTTATTTTTATTTTCTTTTCTTAACGGGAACACCAACGGACTCAAAAGGTTGCAGGAACACCACCTAACTCCTCTCCTGGGATTTTAATGGGCTTACCAACACAACTATCCGGGCTTACCAACGCTAGGAAATAGAAAAAACAAATAAGAAAATAAGGAGTAAATCTTAGTTTACGAAAAACCTTAAATAAACTTTAATTTCTAAGAGACCTCTTAAGGCTCTGATACCATAATATGCTGGATCGTTATAATTGATGATAATTTTATAAAAGCAAAACATAATCCATAAAATATGATGAGAGAATAATGGAAATAAATCTAATTTAGTATTTGAAATTCCTGGCACACAGTGGACAGGTGTTGCTCAAGGTGTAGCAACACTTGTCTGTTGTAGACAGATGTTGTTACTGGTGTGCCAACACTTGTCTATAAACAGAGCAAATAACATAAAACAATACAAACAGTAAAGTAAATAACACACGAGAGTTGTTAACCCAGTTCAGCCTAAAGCCTACTCTAGGGGATACCAATCCAGGAATGAAGTCCACTATCAGCAGTATTACTTCGAAGCTAAACTCACCCGTTTACAACTTCTCACTTAATCACTACCCAATGACCCTTCTACCTAGGAACTCCTAGATATGAGACCCCGTCCCAATTCCCACCTTAGCAACACAGACAGCGCTGCTATTCAATTCCACGATCACAACAGGTGAAGACACACTCCTAAGAAACTAGGATTCACTCTTGCTTAAAAGCTTGTGAGTAAACCACACAACACAATAGAACAATCTCCGTACTTCAAAGCTTAGGAGAAGTTCACACTTACAACTCAATAACACTCAGGTCCTAAGCTTGCATCAATGAGACACAAGATAGGCTCACAATTAACACTCTAAAATCCCTAAAACACACGCTTTGTAAGAACACGATTTTAGATGCTTGAAACCATATGCTTGCCTTCGTATTTATAGTAGTAGAATGACTTGGGCTTCAAGACAAAATTAGGGCTTCTAGAATTGCGGCAGCTGTGATATATTTTTGAAAACAATAGTTATATTTTTGAAACCGCAAAAATATATTTTCCAAAAATATAATTCCTTTGGAAAATAAAACTAGGGTTTGGCTGCCTCATGAAACACATTAAACACGTGCGCCTTCTTCTGTAAGAAACCTTGAAACAATTCTTCAAACAGATCTTCAAAAGATTGAGTAGAAATTTAAACCCGCTAGCTGGCGCGCACGATACAGAGTCAGGTGTTGTTCCAAAGTGTCCCAACATTTGTCACAACACTTGGGGTCAGCACATTTGTCTCAACACTTGGCTAAAATATGTTTTTGCAAAATGTAGCCAATATACAAAAACCCAACAATCTCCCCCTTTGGCAAATTTTGGCTAAAACAATATTAGACCAGTATATAGAGAGATACAGTATTACCTTTCCTTCGAGTCAACATGATCACACAACTAGGAAAGAAAGTAACACATAGTAAAACTACTTCCAAGAGAGGTAAGTAGCATCAGAGGCAATGCAACAGCGGAATAATAAAACAACTAGCCTCATGGAACAACACAAGGGAGAAATAAACTCCCATAGTAGATGCTAAGACGTAGGAGAAATAAACTCCTAGTAGTTTAACGCGCATTTCTTCAACATAAGAACAACAGGGAAAAATAAATTCCCATAAACATCTGAGAAAAATAAATTCTCAGTCATAAGAGATAGTGGACTCAATAGTCAGGTGCCATAACACTTGGCACAACATTGGGCATTCAGGCGATCAAGAGATAAGGTCACTCACACTCCCCCTGAATTAATGCATACACACACCAGATAGAGAAGGAATATTCACTACTCCCCCTCAGTACATGCATATTACTCACACTCCCCCTCAATTCGAGCATACGAACAATTCATGCAAACACAGTCACCAGATGTGGGAACATCTGTTCACACACTTGTCACACACACACACTACTCCCCCTTTTTAGCCACAATTTAGACAAATATCATGCATAGGAAATAGAAGTGTCAGGGTGCAGTTATTACAGACCATAGAGCACACACAGGTGCTAGAAATCCAGGGCCTTGCCCATAAAAGGAACAACAAAGAAACACCAAAAGTACATTAGTAACAGGTAAGAAAATATCAGAAATCATATAGAAGAACTTTCATCAGAGTCCTCCATCACATCCTTAGTGTCATCATCAGAGCCACTAGTTCCTTCACCTTCTTGTCCATCAGGCTCACCCTCAGCAGTCTCAGCAGCTTCCTCAGCCTTGAGGGCTTCAATCACACGATCTATTTTCAGTTTCCTGGCCTCAAGAGCTCTGCTGGTCTCAGTCAAATCAGCAATCATCTGCTTCCTGGACAGAACACCAGCCTGGACAGATGTGCCAACACCTGCTGCAGCATTTGTCCCATCCAGCAGCCTCTGCTCAATAACCAACACCCCTTTCCTTTTACAAGGAACATCAGTACTTCTCAGAATATCTGGGTGTTGCTCAAGTATTATATTGCATAGCAGAGTGGGGAGAGCAACTGGCTTCTCAACAGCATAAGTCAGGGCATGGCTTAAGGTTTCTTGAAAGAAATAAGATCCATAATCAAATTTGGCCTTGGTACCCACAACATAGATAAACTTTCCCAAACCTCTGGCCACATCACCTGAGTGGGTTGTAGGCACCCAATTATGTGCTGCAATCCTATTCAGAATAGCATAAAATGGAGAGAGAGAAGTTGCAGCCAACTTTGCCTTGCTTGGCCATACCTTAATCCTTCCACCAGTGAGGACCTTGCAGACCTCATTGTCTGTGACTTTTAGAGGAGCCACTTCTTCAGAATCCCTTTGCAAATATTGGTTGATCACAGTTGGAGAGAATTGAACACACTTTCCTCGAACAAAAACCTGCCTGTATTCAGGACTTGCTGGATCATTACAGTTTGCAGCCACATTAATCAAAAATTCTTTGACAAGCCTGTCATAGCACTTGTCCAAACCAACCACAGTTTTCATTAATCCAGCATACTCAAGAGCTTCAACCACACTTGGACATTCAAGAATATCATTCTTCAAATTCCTTTCCAGGGCTAACCTCCTGTGATACACATACTTCCATCTCGCAGACCCATTCTCCAGATGAAATGAGACATTATCCAAAGGAGCATAGGGAACAGATTGGGGAACCTTCTTTCTTCCTACACTCTTCCTAGATGTGCTGCCAGATGCAGCAACATCTGTCTCTGGTTCAAAATCAGAATCACTATTTGGTGGAGCTTTCCTTTTCCTAGTCTCAGTTCTAGGAACCACCTTACTTACAGGTTTTGGAGGTCCATATAGGGGCTTTTTACCAGTAACTTTTTCAGCCCTAGATGGTTTGGGTGTTTGGACAGGTGTGTTAGTATCCTCTACAGCTTTACCAGCCCTACTTCTAGTCCTCCTAGCCACACTAGCCTCAGAATTTGTAGGAACAGCCTTATCACAAACAGAGGTTTCATTTACAATTACAACATCAGGAGTTTCATTCACAACTTTATCAGGAACAGCTTCTTTATCAGTAGCCTTAGGTGGAGGACTCTCATCAGACTCAGAATGATCCTCAATATTTTCCTGTGCCAAAGATATGGTAACATCTGGCACAACATTTGGCGCAGCGCCATGTGTTGCAACACTTGGCGCAGCATGAGTCTCAGGAGTAGTTTTCTTGAGAGACTCATCAGCAACAGCATCATTGGTCTCAGTGGAAGCACCAATATTAGTATCAACAACAGTAGGGGGGTTAGGAACATTTTTCCCCAATTTTTCAGACACAGCAGGATCCTTTAAACCTAGGGTTTCAGCAGGATTTTCAACATTAAGACCTAAATTAACAGAAGTCTTACCAGATGTGTCAACATTTTCTTCTGCAGGATTTATGACAGGTGTAGGAACATCACTTGACGGCAGTGAATCATTATACAGTTCAGACATTGTATAGGCCCTTCTCGATTCAGTTCGCGATTTCTTGCTCTTCTTCTTCGTTTTCTTAATTGAAGCGGAGGGAGATGAAGGATTTATACTTGTTCGTGATGATTTTCCCTTCTTTGCAACTGATTTTCTCCTCATCGTTGGACTTGTGGAAGGTATGGTGTTGAGAGGAATAGCATTTATCGCCATTTGTGGTGATGGAACACCTTCATTCTTCGTTGGTGAGGATTTTGCAGAATCAGACATGATTATTGAGTAAGTTTTTCTGAGAAATGTAAAGATTAGAACAGAATTGGTGAAGAAGTTGGAGAGATTTTGAGCGAGAGAAGATGCAGTTCTGTTTGTGTTTGGAACGAACACAGGAAGTTGAGCAGTTGGTTGCGTGTTTTGGAAATAAAATAAATGTTGTAATGATTTCCCTTTGTAAACGTGCAGAGAGTGTAGGAGGGAAGATAAAGTAACTGCTGTACACTCTCCTTGCAATAACTGCTATTGATTTTCAAATAGGCAAATTCCTAATTTGCCCCTCAATTTTTCAAATTGACTTGCGTCCAAAGCTTTAGTAAAAATGTCTGCTAATTGTTCTTCAGATGCAATGTGCTCAAGTGTAACAATTTTTTCTTCTACAAGCTCCCTTATAAAATGATGACGTATATCAATGTGCTTAGTCCTACTATGTTGAATAGGATTTTTAGAAATGTTTATAGCACTCAGATTGTCACAGTAAAGTGTCATGACATCTTGCTCAACACTATACTCCTTCAACATTTGTCTCATCCATAACAATTGAGAGCAACTACTCCCAGCTGCTATATATTCTGCCTCAGCTGTTGATAGAGACACACTATTCTGCTTCTTACTAAACCAAGATACTAGATTGTTTCCCAAGAAGAAACATGCACCAGAGGTGCTCTTTCTATCATCAGCACTTCCAGCCCAATCTGCATCACAATATCCAATTAAGGTAGAATCATTACCATGAGAGTATAAAATTCCATAGCCACATGTTCCATTGACATATTTGAAGATCCTCTTTACTTGAGTCAGATGACTCATCTTGGGTTCAGATTGATATCTTGCACAAACACCAACTGCAAACATGATATCAGGCCTGCTAGCTGTGAGATATAGCAAGCTCCCAATCATACTCCTATAGAGACTTTGATCCACATCAACCCCTTTCTCATCTTTGGTAAGCTTCAAATGTGTAGGTGCAGGTGTCCTTTTGTGACTACCACCTTCCATTCCAAATTTCTTCACAATGTTTCTTGCATATTTTTCTTGAGAGATAAATATGGTGTCTTCCATTTGTTTGACCTGAAGGCCTAAAAAATAAGTTAGCTCACCTACAAGACTCATTTCAAATTCAGATTGCATTTGATGCACAAAATGGTCCACCATTTGTCGCGACATTCCACCAAATACAATATCATCCACATATATCTGAGCTATCATTAGCTTCCCTTTCTCTTCTCTTACAAACAGGGTTTTATCATTACCACCCTTCTTGTATCCATGGCTGACAAGGAATTCAGTCAGTCTTTCATACCATGCTCTAGGGGCTTGTTTTAATCCATAGAGTGCTTTCTTTAGTTTGTAAACATGGTTAGGAAAGCTTGGATCTACAAACCCTTTTGGTTGTTCAATATATACCTCACTTCTTTTGAACTGAGTTAGTTCATCCTGCATAGCATTGATCCAGTATTCATCAGTCAAAGCTTCTTTAACATTCTTTGGTTCAATCTTTGATATGAAACATGAATTGGAGATTGCTTCTTTTGATCTTCTTGTTGCAATTCCTTGATTTGGATTTCCAATAACAAGTTCCAGAGGATGATTCTTCTGTGTTCTAGTAGATGGTCCCTTGTTTGGTCTAGGAACCTCTGTAGTAGATTCAGAATGTTGATCAGGTTCAGGTTCAGTTTGATCATCATCAGGTGTTGGGACAGGTGTTATGACATCTGTCTCTTCAGCTGGATCTGCACTTGTTGTATCACTATCATCAACAACAACATTAATTGATTCCATCATAGTTCTTGTTCTGGAGTTAAAAACCCTGTAGGCTCTGCTGTTGGTTGAGTAACCTAAAAATATCCCCTCATCACTTTTGGGGTCCAATTTTCTCCTAGGTTCTCTATCTGCCAAAATGTAACATTTTGACCCGAACACATGGAAATACTTCACAGTAGGCTTCCTATTCTTCCATAGTTCATACAGTGTTGTAGCAGTACCTTTTCTTAATGTTACTCTATTGTGAATGTAACATGCTGTATTCATGGCTTCAGCCCAGAACTTGTAAGGAACATTTTTGGCATGCAACATTACACTAGCAGATTCCTGTAAGGTTCTATTCTTTCTTTCAACCACACCATTTTGTTGAGGTGTAATTGGTGAAGAAAATTCATGAATTATTCCTTCAGCAGCACAAAAATCAGCAAATTTAGAGTTTTCAAACTCCTTACCATGGTCACTTCTGATTCTTACAATACCACAGTCTTTCTCTTTTTGAAGTTGTACACAAAGATTTTTGAATTCTTCAAAAGTCTCAGATTTTTCCCTAATGAAATTTACCCAAGTATATCTAGAGAAGTCATCAACAATAACAAGAACATATTTCTTACCTCCAAGACTCTCAACTTGTATGGGCCCCATCAGATCCATATGTAGTAACTCAAGAACTCTAGAGGTGGACAAGTGTTGCAACTTTTGGTGCGACACTTTGGTTTGCTTCCCAATCTGACATTCACCGCAGATATTGTCTTCCTGTATCTGTAAGCTTGGTAGTCCTCTGACAGCTTCTTCTGATATGACTCTCTTCATGCTCTTCAGGTTAAGGTGTCCTAATTTTTGATGCCACAGCTTAACCTCTTCATTTTTAGTTAAGAGACATGTAGATACATTAGCTTCTTCAAGAGGGGTCCACAAGTAGCAGTTGTCTTTTGATCTAACACCCCTCATAAGGATGTCTCCTTCATTGTTGCTGACCAGACATTCATTTTTTGTAAAGTTGACTTTCATGCCTTGATCACATAGTTGGCTTATACTGATTAGATTAGCAGTTAGTCCTTTTACAAGGAGTACATTTTCAAGTTTTGGTAGACCATGGTCAATCAGTCTTCCAATACCTTTGATTTCCCCCTTTGCTCCATCTCCAAATGTCACAAAACTTGTGGCATAGGATTTTACCTCTTTCAAATACTTTTCAACACCCGTCATGTGTCTGGAACACCCACTATCAAAGTACCAGTCTTCTTTTGATGAGGCTCTGAGTGACGTATGGGCAATCAGACTTTTCCCACTGCTTTCAGCTGTATACTCCTTGGTATTGATTGTATCATCTTTTTGCTTCCATTCCATCCTTGTTTTAGTAATGGATGGATCAGACTCTTGTGGACTTTCACTTGGATACCCATACAATTTGTAGCAGTAAGGCCTTATGTGCCCCTTTCTTCCACAGTGATGGCATCTCCATGAGTGGTATCTGCTTCTTGGTCTAGGTATAAACCTAGGTCTCTGCCATCTTTGTTGATGTGGTGCCACATGTGGCAACACTTGTCTCTGCTGTCTAGGAGACAGGTGTGACGACATCCTGTCATGCATTTTTGGAGAAGGTTGTTTACTCATCTCAGGCATATATTTCCCTTCTTTGTTGTAATCCATAATCCTATTAACATTTTTGTATTCATACCCAATGCCTGTTTTGGATCTACTAGGAGCAGGCAAAGTTTCCAGGATTTCATCTAGATCACTTCCTTTGAATAGCCTAAGAACATGCTTCTTTAAATTCTCAAGATGAGAGTTTAATTCAGTTACCTCTTCATTCAGATGGGCTATCTCAGTCAGTTGTTTGATCTTGTCAGCTTCTAAGTTGATGATAGTTGCCTTCTGTTCTTCAATGATCTTTAAACTATCTTCCCATTTAGTACTAAATTCAGAGATTCTTGACAGATTAGCAGCTCTCTCAGTTTGCAACTTAGTGATTGTTTCTTTTTGCTCTTCAGAGACTCTGCAGACTTCTGCACTCTTTAGACAAAGCTTTTTATATGATTCAGCAAGTTCATCAAAGGTTAGTTCTTCTTCACATGATTCAGTGTCAGATGTGCAAACACTTGTCAATACATGTATAGCTTTTGCAGTATCGGCTTCTCCTTCAGAATCTTCATCTGACCAAGTTACAGTTAACCCCTTCTTTTGTTTCTTCAGAAAGGTTCCACATTCACTTCTAATGTGACCAAACCCCTCACATTCATGGCATTGAACACCTTTATTTGGAGCTGATTTCTCATCTGTTACAGGTTTTCTGAAATTCCTGTAAGTGTTTCGACCAATGTCAGCTGCACCTGTCTTAGAGCGTTTGTCCATTCTCTTTAGCACCTTATTAAATTGTTTTCCCAAAAGAACCATTGCATCAGAGATGCTTTGTTCAGACTCTGTGTCACTCAGTTGATCTTCTTCCTCAGCATTTGAAACAAAAGCAATGCTTTTGTTTTTCTTATCCATCTTTTCATTTGTAGCTACCTCATAGGTTTGTAGTGAACCAACCAGTTCATCTAGCTTCATATCTGTGATATCCTTTGCTTCTTCTATAGCTGTGACTTTCATGTCAAACTTCTTAGGTAAAGACCTGAGCATTTTTCTTACCAGCTTTTCTTCAGGTATCTTTTCACCCAAGGCATCAAATTGATTGTCAAAATCAAGTATGGTCATGTGAAAATCCTGAATGGTTTCATCATCATTCTTTCTAAGATTCTCAAACTTAGTTGTTAGGAGTTGTAGCTTAGACAGCTTCACTTTAGAGGTACCTTCATGAACAGTCTCAAGAATTGTCCAAGCTTCCTTAGCACAGACACACTTTTTGATGAGTCTGAATATGTGCTTGTCAACACCATTATATAGAGCATATAATGCTTTTGAGTTTGCAAGAGCAAGCTCATCCTCTTCTTTGGACCATTCTTCAGCAGATTTCAATTCAAGAGTTGGTTTACCATCTTTGTCCATCTTCACAGGTGGAGTCCATCCTCTCAGAATTGCCTTCCATGTCTTGCTATCAATTTGTTTTAGGAAGGCCATCATGCGGGACTTCCAATAGTCATAGTTTGAAGCGCCAACCAAAAGAGGTGGTCTGGTAACAAAACCTCCTTCTTTGTCCATCCTTGCCAGAAACGATTTCCCTGGAGCTCACCCTAAAATTCAGAACAGGGTGCCTGCTCTGATGCCAATTGAAATTCCTGGCACACAGTGGACAGGTGTTGCTCAAGGTGTAGCAACACTTGTCTGTTGTAGACAGATGTTGTTACTGGTGTGCCAACACTTGTCTATAAACAGAGCAAATAACATAAAACAATACAAACAGTAAAGTAAATAACACACGAGAGTTGTTAACCCAGTTCAGCCTAAAGCCTACTCTAGGGGATACCAATCCAGGAATGAAGTCCACTATCAGCAGTATTACTTCGAAGCTAAACTCACCCGTTTACAACTTCTCACTTAATCACTACCCAATGACCCTTCTACCTAGGAACTCCTAGATATGAGACCCCGTCCCAATTCCCACCTTAGCAACACAGACAGCGCTGCTATTCAATTCCACGATCACAATAGGTGGAGACACACTCCTAAGAAACTAGGATTCACTCTTGCTTAAAAGCTTGTGAGTAAACCACACAACACAATAGAACAATCTCCGTACATCAAAGCTTAGGAGAAGTTCACACTTACAACTCAATAACACTCAGGTCCTAAGCTTGCATCAATGAGACACAAGATAGGCTCACAATTAACACTCTAAAATCCCTAAAACACACGCTTTGTAAGAACACGATTTTAGATGCTTGAAACCATATGCTTGCCTTCGTATTTATAGTAGTAGAATGACTTGGGCTTCAAGACAAAATTAGGGCTTCTAGAATTGCGGCAGCTGTGATATATTTTTGAAAACAATAGTTATATTTTTGAAACCGCAAAAATATATTTTCCAAAAATATAATTCCTTTGGAAAATAAAACTAGGGTTTGGCTGCCTCATGAAACACATTAAACACGTGCGCCTTCTTCTGTAAGAAACCTTGAAACAATTCTTCAAACAGATCTTCAAAAGATTGAGTAGAAATTTAAACCCGCTAGCTGGCGCGCACGATACAGAGTCAGGTGTTGTTCCAAAGTGTCCCAACATTTGTCACAACACTTGGGGTCAGCACATTTGTCTCAACACTTGGCTAAAATATGTTTTTGCAAAATGTAGCCAATATACAAAAACCCAACAGTATTTAATAAAAATATAGCTTGAAAAGTTAATATATGAAAGAAGAGATTATATTGCGAAAACATTTTATTTATATTGGAAAATACTTACAAAAGATCTCGAGAATTCTTCAGATTGTTGTACTCAGAGAATTTTTTGATGATCCATAATGAAAACTAAACTTCCTTTTATAGAGGGGAAGGAAGAACCTATACTGACAACTGTCAGTTAAAACACAATAATTACATGACAATTATTTCTAATACAAACAAATAACTTTTACAAAATAGTCAAAAGTAATAATAATGATGTCTGCCACGAATCTAACTTTTTGAAAAGCAAAGATTCCCCATAATTATGTCGGCCATAATGACAATAATGTCGTTTGATCCAATAATACTTTTAATCTCGGAGATCTATAATCCCATAACAATCGTCTCCATTATCCCGGGTTAAGCTTTTAGACGAATCTCCCGAGTCTTCATCATTATTGATGTCTGACTCCGAAATTACTGCTTATAATTTCTTTAGTAATTCTTTTTTGCTGGTCGAAGAAGATAAATCGGCCAAAAATTTTGATTTTTCGGCTAAGAATTCTCCTTCCTTTTCTGTGGCTTCTTTGGTAACGAAACACTTGGGGTTTTTATTGAACCAATCTTGTAATACTTGTGATTTAATTAAGTCTGGGTTAAATTTGTTCCACCATTTAATCCTTATGCTCCGAACGATCCAGAAGATGTTGGCATTTGGAACTGATAATTCTTTTTTTGAAAGTCCATGAAGTAATCCATGAAATTCCAAAAGTAGCATCAAAAGCTGATACCTTTAAATAATCTGACACATTAATTCTTGAGCTAAACAATTCAAAAGCTGTAGCTGCATAATCTAGATAAATATTGATTTCTGGGCCCCATTCATGGAACCATTTAATAAACCATAATGGGAACTTAAGGGGGAAGTCTTTCTTAAACTAGATGAACCAAGAATGATCAAATGGTTGATAATATAACATATTGGACCAGGCTTCCATGTAGTCATAATATGAGTAATGCTGGGGAGTAAAGCGCCTAGCGAAACTTCTGGTATGAGAAGGATGAGTCTTCCAATCAGAAGGTGATAATATTTTTAAAATTTTAAATTTTGAGAAAATAATTTTATTTTTATCATTCTTATCAAAAGTATGAGTTATATCAATGGACTCAGTATCCACTAAAATAAACTCATAAAATAATCTGGACTTTTCTGGGTGAGAGGGTAAATAATGAAAACCTTGAGGGAAAAATTTAGAAGTAATTTGTAGTAACGATCCATCGGAATTAAATTCTGGTTCTAATAGAAAAAGAATCTTCTTGTAATCTTTTTCCATGAAAGGACAAGATAATGAATCTGGGGGGTGTAGAAAGGTAATTTATCTGGGATTCTTGAAGGGGTATTTAATGAGGACGGAGTGTTTAAAGCAAAAGTTAATGGCGAAACTAATTTTGTATTTAATGATGGCCTAATACCTCTAGGCGATGAAGAGGGATAGAAGGCGGGTAAGGCCAAAGGGGTTAATGGGGTGAATTTATTTTGAGTTGATAATGAAGCAGAAGCAGATGAATTCTGTAATACTTGCTTTGCTGTAATAACCTTTTTGGACTCCTCAAGAGGAGGGTCATAACTATCCTTTTTACTCATTTTCCCTGTAAAAATTCTCTGGTAAGAAAATCTGGTAATGAATTCTTTTCTCCTTTAATATGTTCTATATCAAAATCAAAACACGATAATAAGGCTTGCCATCTGGCAAAAATATGTTTGGAAACTAAATTCTTAACATCTTTTTGTAAAACTTCTTTTGCAGCCTTACAATCAGATCTTAATAAAAATTTCTTTGAAAATAGATCATCTTGAAATTTAGTAATACATAAAACAATGGCCAAAACTTCTTTTTTAATAGTACTGTATTTTAGTTGTGCCGGATTCCAGGTTCCAGAATAATATCTAACCACTTGCTCTAGGGACGACTCAGGTAATCTTTGTTTTAATATTCCTCCAAATCCTAAATCAGAGGAATCAGTTTCTACAATAAGAAAAGCTTGGGGATCTGGGATTCCTAAGCAGGGTAGTCTTTTAATTAGTTGCTTAATTTGTCTAATACTTTGACTCATGGTATCATCCCATGGGGGAGGATTCTTCTTAAGTATTTTGAACAAAGGTAAACAAATGATCCTAATGTTGGGAATAAAGTCAGCCACATAATTTACACATCCTAAAAATCTTTGTAATTGAGTTTTACCTTTTAATTCATCTGAGAATTTATCTCCAAATTCTATAGCTCTACTAATGGGAGTAATAGTTCCTTGATATATGTTAAATCCTAAAAATCTCACATTAACTTGGAATAATTTCATTTTTCTGGCTGATAAAACTAATCCATTGTTTTTAATGATTTCAAAGAATTTCTCTAAGTGGTCAAAATGTTCATTTAGAGATTTGGAAAATACTAATATGTCATCTAAATAGACAATAAAAAACTCTTGATAATCATTTAATATATCATTCATAATGTGCTGGAATTCACTAGGAGCATTTTTTAGTCCTAGGGGCATTACATTCCATTCATAATGACCGAAGGGAACTACAAAAGCAGTTTTATATTTATCTTTTTCTTCTAATTGAATTTGATAATATCCTGACTTTAAATCAAATTTAGAAAATATAATTGAATTAGATAATCGTCCTATTAAATCCTTTTTATTAGGAATGGGATATGAAATTCCTGGCACACAGTGGACAGGTGTTGCTCAAGGTGTAGCAACACTTGTCTGTTGTAGACAGATGTTGTTACTGGTGCGCCAACACTTGTCTATAAACAGAGTAAATAACATAAAACAATACAAACAGTAAAGTAAATAACACACGAGAGTTGTTAACCCAGTTCAGCCTAAAGCCTACTCTGGGGGATACCAATCCAGGAATGAAGTCCACTATCAGCAGTATTACTTCGAAGCTAAACTCACCCGTTTACAACTTCTCACTTAATCACTACCCAATGACCCTTCTACCTAGGAACTCCTAGATATGAGACCCCGTCCCAATTCCTACCTTAGCAACACAGACAGCGCTGCTATTCAATTCCACAATCACAACAGGTGGAGACACACTCCTAAGAAACTAGGATTCACTCTTGCTTAAAAGCTTGCGAGTAAACCACACAACACAATAGAACAATCTCCGTACTTCAAAGCTTAGGAGAAGTTCACACTTACAACTCAATAACACTCAGGTCCTAAGCTTGCATCAATGAGACACAAGATAGGCTCACAATTAACACTCTAAAATCCCTAAAAACACACGCTTTGTAATACACGATTTTAGATGCTTGAAACCATATGCTTGCCTTCGTATTTATAGTAGTAGAATGACTTGGGCTTCAAGACAAAATTAGGGCTTCTAGAATTGCGGCAGCAGTGATATATTTTTGAAATCAATAGTTATATTTTTGAAACCGTAAAAATATATTTTCCAAAAATATAATTCCTTTGGAAAATAAAACTAGGGTTTAGCTGCCTCATGAAACACATTAAACACGTGCGCCTTCCTCTGTAAGAAACCTTGAAATAATTCTTCAAACAGATCTTCAAAAGATTGAGTAGAAATTTAAACCCGCTAGCTGGCGCGCACGATACAGAGTCAGGTGTTGTTCCAAAGTGTAACAACATTTGTCACAACACTTGGGGTCAGCACACTTGTCTCAACACTTGGCTAAAATATGTTTTTGCAAAATGTAGCCAATTCATACAAAAACCCAACAATCTCCCCCTTTGGCAAATTTTGGCTAAAACAATATTAGACCAGTATATAGAGAGATACAGTATTACCTTTCCTTCGAGTCAACATGATCACACAACTAGGAAAGAAAGTAACACATAGTAAGACTACTTCCAAGAGAAATAAGTAGTATCAGAGGCAATGCAACAGCGGAATAAAACACAACTAGCCTCATGGAACAACACAAGGGAAAAATAAATTCCCATAGGCATCTGAGAAAAATAAATTCTCAGTCATGGTAGATAGTGGACTCAATAGTCAGGTGCCATAACACTTGGCACAACATTTGTCATCAAACATTCAGGCGATCAAGAGATAATATCACTCACACTCCCCCTGAATTCATGCATACACACACCAGATAGAGAAACCCTCAGTACATGCATATTACTCACACTCCCCCTCAATACGAGCATACGAACAATTCATGCAAAAACACAGTCACCAGATGTGAGAACATCTGTCACCACACTTGTCACACACTACTCCCCCTTTTTAGCCACAATTTAGACAAACATCATGAATAGGAAATCATAGTGTACCAGAGCATAGAGAATATCAGTGTGCAGTTATTACAGACCATAGAGCACGCACAGGTGCTAGAAATTCAGGGCCTTGCCCATAAGGAACAACAAAAGAAACACCAAGAAAATCAACAATAGTACATCAAAAAACAAATATAAGGAAACATCAGAAATCAGATTGAAGAACTTTCATCAGAGTCCTCCATCACATCCTCAGAGCCATCCTCAGACTCACTAGCCTCTTTTCCTTCTTGTCCATCTGGCTCACCCTCAGCCATTTCAGCAGCTTCCTCAGCCTTGAGTGCCTCAACCACACGGTCTATTTTCAGCTTCCTGGCCTCAAGAGCTCTGCTGGTCTCAGTCAAGTCTGCAATCATCTGCTTCCTAGAGAGTACTCCAGCCTGGACAGATGTGCCAACACCTGCTGCAACATTTGTCCCATCCAGCAGTCTCTGCTCAATAACCAACACCCCTTTCCTTTTACAAGGAACATCAGAACTTCTTAGTATATCTGGGTGTTGTTCAAGTATAATATTGCATAGCAGAGTGGGAAGAGCAACTGGTTTCTCAACAGCATATGTTAAAGCATGGCTCAAAGTTTCATGAAAGAAATAAGCTCCATAGTCAAAATTAGCCTTGGTACCCACAGCATAGATAAATTTTCCCAATCCTCTTGCAATATCACCTGAGTGAGTGGTTGGTACCCAATTATGGGCAGCAATCCTATTTAAAACAGCATAGAATGGTGAGAGGGAAGTTGCAGACAACTTTGCCTTGCTTGGCCACACTTTAATTTTTCCACCAGTGAGGACCTTGCAGATTTCATTATCTGTGGCTTTCAGAGGAGCCACTTCATCAGAACTTCTTTGGAGATATTGGTTTATCACAATAGGGGAGAATTGAACACACTTTCCACGAACAAACACTTGCCTGTACTCAGGACTTGCAGGATCATTACAGTCTGCAGCCACATTAATCAAAAATTCCTTGACAAGCCTGTCATAGCACTTGTCCAAACCAACCACTGTTTTCATCAAACCTGCATACTCAAGAGCTTCAACAACACTTGGACATTCAAGAATATCATTCTTCAAATTCATTTCCAGAGCCAGCCTCCTGTGATACACAAATTTCCATCTTGCAGATCCATTCTCCAGATGGAATGAGACATTATCTAAGGGAGCATAGGGAACAGTTTGAGGAACCTTCTTCCTTCCTATACTCTTTCTAGATGTGCTGCCAGATGCAGCAACATCTGTCTCAGGTTCAAAATCAGAATCACTAGTTGGTGGAGCCTTCCTTTTCCTAGTCTCAGTTCTAGGAACCACCTTACTTACAGGTTTTGGAGGTCCATATAGGGGCTTTTTACCAGTAACTTTTTCAGCCCTAGATGGTTTGGGTGTTTGGACAGGTGTGTTAGTAGCCTCTACAGCTTTACCAGCCCTACTTCTAGTCCTCCTAGCCACACTAGCTTCAGAATGTGCAGGAATAGCCTTATCACTAACAGTAGTTTCATTTTCATTAACAATTATCACCTCAGGAGTTTCATTCACAACTTTATCAGGAACAGCTTCTTTATCCGTAGCCTTAGGTGGGGGACTCTCATCAGACTCAGAATAGTCCACCAGATTTTCTTGTGCCAAAGATGTGGGAACATCTGGCACCACATTTGGCGCAGCGCCATGTGTTGCAACATTCGGCGCAACATGAGTCTCAGGAGCAGTTTTCTTGAGAGACTCATCAGCAACAGCCTCATTGGTCTCAGTGGAAGCACCAATATTAGCATCAACAACAGTAGGGGGGTTACGAACAGTTTTCCCCAATTTTTCAGTCATAGCAGGGTCCTTTAAACCTAGGGTTTCAGCAGGATTTTCAACATTAAGACCTAAATTAACAGAAGTCTTACCAGATGTGTCAACATTCTCTTCTGCAGGATTAATGACAGGTGTAGGAGCATCACTCGATGGCAGTGGATCATTATACAGTTCAGACATTGTATAGGCCCTTCTCGATTCAGTTCGCGATTTCTTGCTCTTCTTCTTCGTTTTCTTAATTGAAGAGGAGGGAGATGAAGGATTCGCTCGTGATGACCGTTCCTTCTTCGCAACTGACTTTCTTCGCATCTTTGGACTTGTGAAAGGAATGGAGTTAAGAGGAATAGCGTTGATTACTTCTTTTTGTGTCGACGGAGCAGCATTTGTCTTGCTTGGTGAAGATTTGACAGAATCAGACATGATTGTTGAGTAAGAGTATCTGAAAAGAGCAGAAATTGGAGAAGTGTTGATGGAGAAGTTAGATCGGTTTTGAGCGTGAGAGAGAGAATAGATGAAAAGTAATGATTGTGGTTGATGGAGGTTGTGGGAAGTTGAATGAAAACTTCCTTGATTAGCGTGTAACTTTAAGTGAAGAGAAGTAGTTACACGCATTGCATGCTGTAACTGCTATTTGTCTTCAAAAAGGCAAATTCCAAGTTTGCCTCTTAAATTTTCAAATTGACTTGCATCCAACGCTTTAGTAAAAATGTCTGCTAATTGTTCTTCCGATGCAATGTGCTCAAGTGTAACAATTTTTTCTTCTACAAGCTCTCTTATAAAATGATGACGTATGTCAATGTGCTTAGTCCTACTATGTTGAATAGGATTTTTAGAAATGTTTATTGTAACGACCCGAAATTTATTATTCGTTATTTAATTATTTTATTACGCGAGGGCGTAATTCATAATTATTTTATTAAGCGGCGAATAATTAATTGGCGCGAATATAAGTTAATACGCGAGTTAGGAGCGTTACGTGAGTGAACCGTATTATTGGGCCTTGGATTTGTTATTGGGCTTTTGGCCCAATGGGCCAAGACAAGTGGGAAGGGGGAGGTTTACTCATGCAAGTGGGAGGAGATATTTCCACAATTTTTCTTGTTGGATAAGAAGAAGAGAAAAAGTCATGAGCAAGTGGATGATCATGGTTAAGTGAGTGAACCATGATTAACTTGAACTTGGAGAGCAAGACTAGATCAAGTGACCATGATTCTTTGTGTGGTGAGCAAGAATAGATCAAAAGGCCATGTTTAATTCAAGCTTTCTATATAATTATATGAATAGGAAAAATCACATAATTCATTCATTTCTTTCCTCAAAACCGTGAGCCTTCCTTATCATGCCTAACCCTTCACCAAATTTTCATTTCTTCACCAAATTGATCCATTAGAAGCTTGTTGGAATCATGGGAGTTCAAGGATCATCATCCCTAAGCTAGGGCAAGCAAGAGAGCAAAGCAAGAGGGTGCTAGGGCTTGAGAAAGAGAGGAGCTCATGAGAGCTAGAACATGAGGAGCTTGAGGATTCATCAAATTTCTAAGGTAAGAGAGTTTGTTTCCATGATTCATGAGTGGTTCAAGAGAGGGGAGGTTGTCTAGGCCTCCATTCCCAAACTCTCTCACTCATTTTCTTTGGGGTTTTGGGTGATTTTCTTCATGAATCATTGAAAGGAAAAGATCATGAGATGTTATTTATTCATGACATGATTGTATGAGGGAATATGTAGATGTTTGTTAAGGAAAAAGTTTGTGTTCTTGATGAATTTTGATATGTTCACAAGCTTGTATAAATGGAATCATAACTATGTGTATAAGTGTTTTTGATGGTTAAAATACTTGTGTTTAAGTGCTTATGAATATGCTTGGTTGATTGTGTTGATGTGTGGTTATTTTGGTGTGCTTTGCCTAAGCCCTAGATTGGCCTTAGCCAAGCTCAATGATTTGCAAAGTGTTGATGAGTTTTGCAAAATGTTCATGAATTTCTTTGAATAATAAGCAATGAATGATGTATTGATGTTTAAATGGACTTTTGTAAGTGATTTGAGTATGTATATATGTGTGATGGAGTTTAGAATATGAAAAATGGTCTATGTGAGAGTCTTGAGAGTTTAGAGTTTGAAATGAGAAATATAGAAAATTGTTATCTATGAGGTCTGAACCTTTACGTGCATTTTTGACCTCTTTTCGTTGTGAACTGGTTTTAGGGGCCAACATAACAGTTGTAGCCCTGTTTGTTAGCTTTCCAACGAGTATATTTGCGTCTCCATTGGACTTTCGTAGCCCAAGTTATGATCGTTGCAATGAGAGGCTGTCATGCAGAAATCCTGCACAATTTGTCTGTGGCGCACCGTTTTAGAGGAGTGGCGCCCAAGCGCCCAGAGAAGTCTAGAAATGCCATTTTGACTCTGTTTTGTGACGAAGGCTGGCGCCCCAGCGCAGGCACTGTTCACAGGATTGAAAATGTTGACTTTTGGTTGACTTTTGAGGGTTTTCGACCTCGGAACCTATTTTACTCAGTTTTTCGTGTAGACTCCGATTCCGGTGTTTGTTTTATGAGTTGAGGCATGCTTAATGTAGTTGTTATATATTAATTGCATGAGGGTTGTGTTGATGTTTATGTGATGATAGCTTGTTGATGAATGATGATGTTTATTTAAATGTCAAAGAAGTATATTAAGGTGTTAATCAACTTAATAAAGAAGGATATTAGAATTATGTTATTCTAATAAAGAAGTATATCGAATTATGTTATTTGATAAAGACGGATATTAAGGTATTGATTATCTTAATAAAGACGGACGTTGGATAGTGTTCCACGTTATTGTTGATGGGCTATATGCCATAATTGTTGATGGATATATTCATGAGTTTTGAGTGCATGCATCATGAATATTTAGGGATATTGGCTTGTCCAATAAAGAAGGATATCGAACTATATTTGTTTGATAAAGAAGGATATCGGAGGTGAAATACCCTGATAAAGACGATGGTACCACATGCATTAGAGGTGTCTAGAGGACATAACATGAATGTGAAGCATTAGATTGCATTAGGGATCTTGTGTGCATTTTATGATAGATGATGTTTGACACATACTTGGTAAATGTTGATTGTTAATCCGTATGTGAGGAGCAGAGTCCGTCATGACTATAAAATGAACAACGCAGGGTCCGTCATGACCATAATCTGAACAATGTATTTGTGGTGTTAGATTACATTAGGAACTTTATGTATATTCCTATTGGTAATTGAGTTATGTGATAATTGTTGACGTACAAGTGATGTTTGAATTATAATTTGTCTGGTAAATTATAATGGAATATTTGTTGATGAATGTGCGTGTGAGTTAGTAGTATGCATGATAGTGGTGTAAAGCGTAGGTGCATTCTTATGCTTGTTTTATTGATCATGTAAACTAACTCTCTGCTTTGTGTTAATTGGAACCTTTGGGGGTTCAGATATCCAGATTGACAGGTTATATGTTAGCTTGTCCGAGTAGCGTGGTGAAGCTCCGCTCTTATTGTGACACGGGGAGAAAAGGGGTTTTGTATATATATATAAAAATTCCTTTAGAAAATTACTCTGTAATTGCTTATGTTTTCATATAAGAATTATTCTTTGTGAAAAGTATTGGTTTTGTATAACTTATAACGCATCGTGTTGATGCGGAGGATTTTGTGTTTTGTGATATTCAAACCAGCGCTTTATAATCAGATTTTCAATTTTTCCGCTGCGTATTTTCGAAAAAGATTTTATAAAGGCAGAGTTAATTAAATAACGGGTTTGGGTGTTACAAAGTGGTATCAGAGCGGGTCGTCTTCGGACTGTGAGGTTATGTGTCAATCAGAGCCGTTCTGTGCAGTCTGATCGAGTGAGCGTGTGTGCCAGTTGTGTCTGTCTTTTCTTGTTGTGTGTACTTGATGCGATTGATACTTATCATTGTTAAAAGTTATCAAGTCAAGTAGTGGTTGTGTATTTTTATGCTTAAAGTTTAAAAATTTGTGTGGTTTGAACTTTTGGTTTGTAGATGCTTATTGCTGATTGTTGATGATCCGGCATGATGTAAGACTGCATGTGATGAAGATTTTGTTGAAAATATAAGATTATTTTCTTTTGAGTAAGTGAAAATGAATTTTTCACTAGAGTGAGAAAGGAGTAGGATGTAAGTAGATCCTAGTGTGTGTTGTTATATGTTTGTTTATAACATGTGGTAGATTGATTACTAGTACTTAGTGTGGTTCTTTAATTGAACTATGTGAATGTATTCTCATGATGAGAACTTGTTTGAGAACATGCTATGTTTTATACATGTTTGAGTAGATGTTGTAAGTATGCGAGCAAATGAAATGTAATGCATGTACTTGACTCGATGTCTTGTGTACATGGATGTTTTGTTGTCTTACATATATTTTAGTTATAAATATATGTATTGACATGTTGTTGTGTTTGCGTATGCTAGTTGGTATGAAGGTTGTTACACTAGTATATGTGGGGAATAGAATACTTATGTATTTGCGTAGTGGCGTATATGTCAAGAGGACTGTACAGGATATTTGTGTAGATGTCAAGGTTTAATGCCTTACGTTTACCCTTGTATGCGACACGCATGTGAATGTTGTCGGTACTAGATTCTTTTTGGGAGAATATATTTAGAATCGATAGAATGACTAGGAGTTTATACCGGAAGTTCTAGTGGAAGAGTATAGATGGGTTTGAGATAAGTGGGGGAGAAAGTTGTGTCTCTCCGAGATGGTTCGAATGTGAAGAAGTTAGGATGGATGGAGATGCTCTTGAAGTAGATTGTTCAAGATTGATTAGTGTTGTTCGAAGTGGAAGGAACTTGGACAGCAAGTTGTGAGGATTGCTAGATGAGAAGTTGTTGGACTAAGTGTTCGTCATGGGATCAACACTGAGATTGGTTAAGAAAGATGAAGACCGTTTGGAAACGATTGGAGATCGTGTAGTGTACAAAAGAGTATGGACTAGAGGCGGATGAGAACTACAAGAATTTCTCAGAAGCAATACCATGGAATGGAAGGAGTAGGACGTTGTCGTTCAGACAAGTTGAGTAAGGACGAGTAGACGTCAATTTGATAAGGGATTGAAAGTAAAGTTCTTATTTGGAGAGTATTTTGGAGGAAATATTAGATGATCATTCCGGAAGATTCAGAATGAGTCGAACTAAAGTTGTTTAACCGTAAAGAGAATGTGACCATTGTGGAATGGTGGAACGGACAGAGATGTTAAATGGAAACCGTTGTTGGAAAACGGAGAAGACGTTGTGCGTTAAGAGTAGGCGAACCTAGTGATGATTAGGTGATGGTTATAAGAATGGTGGGAATACCTATAGAGTTGTATCGGTGTGAGCTAAACTTGTTAATTATTAGCAAGTGAACCTTTAAGGAAAGTAAACATTTTGAATAGTTCGAAGAGACTAGTCAAGATTGGAATAAAGATTTTGTGTGGATGAACTTTAGGATGTTATGACTTTAAGATAGTCACGAGATGCGAATAAGAACTGATCGAATGGAGAAAAGTATGTTTGTCACAGTGAAGAACGATAAGGAACGTGACTAGTTGGATTGTGTGCGACAAATAAGGACGTTGTTGGAATCAACAAGATATGAACTGTGGTTGTTTGGAAATCAACTTTTGGATAGTCACCGAGATTGAATATGGAATTACTAGGTGATCGAGAAGAGCCTAGGAAGGATTTATAGCGGTTGAGTGTGTTAGAATCGAGTAGTCATTTCTTGGAAAGATTTGAGAAGCTTAGAATATAGATGTTAAGCTTAGAGAACCATTAGTGTTGTATAACCAAGGAAAAGAAGTGAGTTCTCATAGTAGATGAGAATGAAATTAAGAGATACCATAGTAGGTTAGTAAACTTGTGAGGGTATCAAGTAGTAGAGGATGGTATGAGTAGTAGAGTTATTTCAAGATGGAAGTGGGGTGACAATTTGATGGATTTTGTAAGAGCTTGTCGAGAAAGAAATAATTTCATTTGGATAATGATCGGACGATTAGTGTCGGAGTTGGATGAAACCTTAGGAGGTTGAGATGGAACTGAGAGCGAAGTATCATTTTTGGATGTTTGGAAATAAGAAAGTATCAGAGAGAGTGTTTTGTAACATTCGGAAGTAAGAATGAGATTGACAACGACTTATTGGAAAAGTCGGTGGAGATTTGAGATGTTGGACACATCGTATCCGTTGGAATAGTAAAATTATACCATGTGGTAAAGGAGTAAAGGATTTCGAATATTTTCATCATGGATGGTGAAACAACAATGAGTCTATGGGTGACTTAAAATAATATTTTGATAAGGGTATCGCGGCGGAAAAGCGACATTGGAAATGTTATGTTACGTAATCTAAGAATTTAACGGTTAGAGGTGGTGAATTTGATAAGTGTCAAGAAAAATTTGAGGAGTTGATCAACTAAGGAATGTTGAGGTTGTGTTGTCAACTAAATGATTGGAATAAGATTTGACGCAGTTAAGGGATTGAAGAAAAGTTGAGGACTTATGGAACTTGAAAAGTTGTAAGGTATTCAACGAAAACGTCTTTTCAAGGTGTATTAGACTGATTAGAGTTTGTTTTGAGTGGTGCAGTGAGTACCGTAAGATATTAAGTGGACGTTTTGGTGGTTTGATAAGAATGGTTTATACCGACATCATGATTGTTGACTATCTATCGACAAATCGAGGGATTAGCTGTCCTTGATCTATTGTTGGTAGTAGACGAGATTGTGTTGGTTGGGATAGACTAATTTTGTCAAACTTATTAATACGTGGAGTTTGAAGTGTTTTGTTGGAAATCGGATAAAAGAGTTATCCGGAGTTGTTTTAAGTCGGGTAATTTTCGAGGGCGAAAATCTTTTAAGTGGGAGAGAGTTGTAACGACCCGAAATTTATTATTCGTTATTTAATTATTTTATTACGCGAGGGCGTAATTCATAATTATTTTATTAAGCGGCGAATAATTAATTGGCGCGAATATAAGTTAATACGCGAGTTAGGAGCGTTACGTGAGTGAACCGTATTATTGGGCCTTGGATTTGTTATTGGGCTTTTGGCCCAATGGGCCAAGACAAGTGGGAAGGGGGAGGTTTACTCATGCAAGTGGGAGGAGATATTTCCACAATTTTTCTTGTTGGATAAGAAGAAGAGAAAAAGTCATGAGCAAGTGGATGATCATGGTTAAGTGAGTGAACCATGATTAACTTGAACTTGGAGAGCAAGACTAGATCAAGTGACCATGATTCTTTGTGTGGTGAGCAAGAATAGATCAAAAGGCCATGTTTAATTCAAGCTTTCTATATAATTATATGAATAGGAAAAATCACATAATTCATTCATTTCTTTCCTCAAAACCGTGAGCCTTCCTTATCATGCCTAACCCTTCACCAAATTTTCATTTCTTCACCAAATTGATCCATTAGAAGCTTGTTGGAATCATGGGAGTTCAAGGATCATCATCCCTAAGCTAGGGCAAGCAAGAGAGCAAAGCAAGAGGGTGCTAGGGCTTGAGAAAGAGATGAGCTCATGAGAGCTAGAACATGAGGAGCTTGAGGATTCATCAAATTTCTAAGGTAAGAGAGTTTGTTTCCATGATTCATGAGTGGTTCAAGAGAGGGGAGGTTGTCTAGGCCTCCATTCCCAAACTCTCTCACTCATTTTCTTTGGGGTTTTGGGTGATTTTCTTCATGAATCATTGAAAGGAAAAGATCATGAGATGTTATTTATTCATGACATGATTGTATGAGGGAATATGTAGATGTTTGTTAAGGAAAAAGTTTGTGTTCTTGATGAATTTTGATATGTTCACAAGCTTGTATAAATGGAATCATAACTATGTGTATAAGTGTTTTTGATGGTTAAAATACTTGTGTTTAAGTGCTTATGAATATGCTTGGTTGATTGTGTTGATGTGTGGTTATTTTGGTGTGCTTTGCCTAAGCCCTAGATTGGCCTTAGCCAAGCTCAATGATTTGCAAAGTGTTGATGAGTTTTGCAAAATGTTCATGAATTTCTTTGAATAATAAGCAATGAATGATGTATTGATGTTTAAATGGACTTTTGTAAGTGCTTTGAGTATGTATATATGTGTGATGGAGTTTAGAATATGAAAAATGGTCTATGTGAGAGTCTTGAGAGTTTAGAGTTTGAAATGAGAAATATAGAAAATTGTTATCTATGAGGTCTGAACCTTTACGTGCATTTTTGACCTCTTTTCGTTGTGAACTGGTTTTAGTGGCCAACATAACAGTTGTAGCCCTGTTTGTTAGCTTTCCAACGAGTATATTTGCGTCTCCATTGGACTTTCGTAGCCCAAGTTATGATCGTTGCAATGAGAGGCTGTCATGCAGAAATCCTGCACAATTTGTCTGTGGCGCACCGTTTTAGAGGAGTGGCGCCCAAGCGCCCAGAGAAGTCTAGAAATGCCATTTTGACTCTGTTTTGTGACGAAGGCTGGCGCCCCAGCGCAGGCACTGTTCACAGGATTGAAAATGTTGACTTTTGGTTGACTTTTGAGGGTTTTCGACCTCGGAACCTATTTTACTCAGTTTTTCGTGTAGACTCCGATTCCGGTGTTTGTTTTATGAGTTGAGGCATGCTTAATGTAGTTGTTATATATTAATTGCATGAGGGTTGTGTTGATGTTTATGTGATGATAGCTTGTTGATGAATGATGATGTTTATTTAAATGTCAAAGAAGTATATTAAGGTGTTAATCAACTTAATAAAGAAGGATATTAGAATTATGTTATTCTAATAAAGAAGTATATCGAATTATGTTATTTGATAAAGACGGATATTAAGGTATTGATTATCTTAATAAAGACGGACGTTGGATAGTGTTCCACGTTATTGTTGATGGGCTATATGCCATAATTGTTGATGGATATATTCATGAGTTTTGAGTGCATGCATCATGAATATTTAGGGATATTGGCTTGTCCAATAAAGAAGGATATCGAACTATATTTGTTTGATAAAGAAGGATATCGGAGGTGAAATACCCTGATAAAGACGATGGTACCACATGCATTAGAGGTGTCTAGAGGACATAACATGAATGTGAAGCATTAGATTGCATTAGGGATCTTGTGTGCATTTTATGATAGATGATGTTTGACACATACTTGGTAAATGTTGATTGTTAATCCGTATGTGAGGAGCAGAGTCCGTCATGACTATAAAATGAACAACGCAGGGTCCGTCATGACCATAATCTGAACAATGTATTTGTGGTGTTAGATTACATTAGGAACTTTATGTATATTCCTATTGGTAATTGAGTTATGTGATAATTGTTGACGTACAAGTGATGTTTGAATTATAATTTGTCTGGTAAATTATAATGGAATATTTGTTGATGAATGTGCGTGTGAGTTAGTAGTATGCATGATAGTGGTGTAAAGCGTAGGTGCATTCTTATGCTTGTTTTATTGATCATGTAAACTAACTCTCTGCTTTGTGTTAATTGGAACCTTTGGGGGTTCAGATATCCAGATTGACAGGTTATATGTTAGCTTGTCCGAGTAGCGTGGTGAAGCTCCGCTCTTATTGTGACACGGGGAGAAAAGGGGTTTTGTATATATATATAAAAATTCCTTTAGAAAATTACTCTGTAATTGCTTATGTTTTCATATAAGAATTATTCTTTGTGAAAAGTATTGGTTTTGTATAACTTATAACGCATCGTGTTGATGCGGAGGATTTTGTATTTTGTGATATTCAAACCAGCGCTTTATAATCAGATTTTCAATTTTTCCGCTGCGTATTTTCGAAAAAGATTTTATAAAGGCAGAGTTAATTAAATAACGGGTTTGGGTGTTACATCCGACATTACGAAATCCTGAAAAGCAGCGAAAAGACAGTGAATTCGACAATTATCAAATCCACCCTTTCACCGCAATTCAAGTGAAAGGGCGTAGGATAGGGCGAGGACGCTGTCCCCGACCAAAAGCCCTTATCAAAATGGCAAAACAAAGACAAAAAAAACAGAGGAGACGAGGAGAACCATTTAACAAAACCTAAAACGGGGAGAAGGTCCCTGACACAAGCCATCAACATTGCTCGACGCTTAGAAGCAAACTTTGTTTTTGCACAAAATCTTAAGTTAAAAACGGGGAGAAGCTTCCCGACATAGAGTTCTACAAACTCATTTTCCAGTTGAATCCTTAAGTCAAAAACGGGGAGAAGCTCCCCGACATACTTACAAATTGTGAAGTCCCACAAGACTCGCGAAGGCGAAAACGGGGAGAAGTTCCCCGACACAAGGTCCAACTAACCTATGTCTACTACAATTAACGGGGAGAAATGGCGATTTAAGTCTCCCCGACAAAAACATAGTTGTAACGAGGAGAAGCAACAAACTATACTCTCCGACAAAACGATAGCCGAAACGAGGAAGGAAATAACGTTTCTCTCCTCGACAATAAACGCATAAATTCTGGAAAACTAAGTAATGTTCATCGAATGTTCTTCATAAATCCCAGAGATGCTATGAACATTCATCAAGTTCATCCATTTTTCCAGAAAAAACTCATAAATACCCAGAAATGCTATGAACACCCACAAAGTTCATCCCTTTTCCAAAAAAGTCATCAATAATATACAGTGTTTTCTTTCAGAAAATGGGAAAAGAATAGGAAAGGCGTACTAGTTTAAACACTAAATCAAACACAAGACTACCACTACCACACAAAGGATTTCAGCCCAAAACCAAAAGAGAATATCAAAGTCCAGATCAACATTCAAACAATAAGTGTACACCATTAACACTAAGAGGAAAAACACCCTCAGAACAACACAAACAACACAGGAATAAAAAGAAAAGAACATTACCTGTGTCAAAAAGAAGATGAAAAATCGAAGCTTTCTGAAACACCTTTGGATAAGGACGCTTGGAATCTGTGGTTTGCAAGTAGCCAAGAGCTGGCCCAATCGCTTCTGCCCGACATTTGGGGCACAACCCAATAAGGGGAGACTTCCCCGACACGTCAGCCAGTGACGTGCCCTGCTCGACATAACGGATAGGCAGCACGTTAAACACGTGCTCATCTATCCACGCATGTTGATCCATTCTACCGTGGCTTAACAGCTAAGCAGCACGTTTAGCACGTGCTCATTCAGCCAACCACATCCGTCACGGAGCTTATCCTTTACCCGCAAATAGCGGAACGGCTCCAACCAAGATAGAGGCAAATAACGGCCTCCCCTACGATACAAGGACTATCTTGGCAGTTGAGTCTATTGGGCCGGTTATCCCGGCCCAATAGACCAACCTTTGGCACAGCGCTGGGGGCAACTATATAAGCTCTCCTAGACAGGAGAGCCAGGTATTCTAAACCATTACTCACTATACTTTCTCTCTCTTCTCTTGTATCTCTCTCATTCTCTTGCTGACTTAAGCATCAGAGTGCCTGCAGGTACAAACCCCCCCTTCGGTGGACGAATTGCTCAACGGACCGGCTATCAACCTCTTCTGATCATCGGGTTAGATCAGAACCCAAGATCTTAGTTAAGCTAGAAAAGATCTGCATCATCTCATCTAATTACTCTTGGATCAAATAATATATTTTTCTATGAAAATGTGACAAAGTTGATTTATGTAAGTTTTTTGTTGCTTAAACTTGTTTACACAATATCCTGTTTTATTATATTAATATATTAAGGATAAGGATTAGGATTCGAAAGTCCTATATATATATATAGGGGGCTGCTAATTTAGACCCAGTTGGGTCTAAATTAGCAAGGTGCACCTTTTGAGTTGGACAAAAATACCCTTTCTTTTTTTAAAAAAAAAAAAAAAAAACATATTGGCGCTGATCCAGTGTCGCGCGCCTACCGCAGGACCACCGTTACAGACCGTTGATTTCCATCAGACGGCCAAGAGATGATCTCATCATGGCTGTCGGATCAATCAGACAGTCTAGATCATCCACCTCCATGATAAGCCAGCGCGTGCACCACACTAGATCTGCGCCTGGAGAGAGAAAATTTCATTTTAAAAAAGCAGGACACGTGTCAACTGCTGGGTGGTTGGCGTGTTTTTTTTTTCATTTAATACTTTAAACTCAATTATTTCGTTGTAAATGAATTTTTTATTTTTTTATTTTTATACCAAAATTCATAATTTTTTTTTGTCTACAAATAGAGACTTGGTTCGTTTGATTTGGACACAAAAAAAAAAACTCAATTTTTCACTACCTTTAATTATCTTTATATAATACTGTGAAACCATTTAGCTGGTAGAATGGTTTCACAGTATAACTCTCTGAAACCATTTTACTGGTAGAATGGTTTCAGTGAGTAATTTCTTAATTGTTTGCTTCTGAAACCATTCTGAAACCATTTAGCTGGTACAATGGTTTCAGAGCGTTGTACTTTGAAACCATTTCACTGATAGAATGGTTTCAGGGGAGTTGATTTTTAATTGTTTGCTTCTGAAACCATTTTACTGCTAGAATGGTTTCACAGTATAACTCTCTGAAACCATTCTTCCAGCTAAATGGTTTCAGAAGCAAACAATAGTTTTTAATTACCGTTTTATCTCATTTAATTAACGAAAAATAGTTTCAGGTCTCAAAAAATTTCATAAAATATACCAAAAGTTCCAGAATATTATCTAATATTTTATTAGAAACAAATAAAAAAACAATTGGTTTCAGAGTACAAATCTATGAAATTATTATTATTATTTGTTAAATGGTTTTAAATAATCAGCGGAATTTGTGAAAATAATTTCATGACTTGAACTAGGGAGAGTGAGGTACACAAGAGGGTTCTAAATAATTCATAGTACTTTACATAAAATTTTGGAAATTTTTTATGGAATTATAATATTTTTAATTACCTTTTTATTCATTTAATTAACTAAAAATAGTTTCGGGTCTCCAAAAATTTCATACAATATACCAAAATTTCCAGAATATTATCTACTATTTTATTATGAAAAAAAAAGAAAAAATAGAGCCTCCCTG